>NC_079440.1:39493209-39793209 GCF_903798145.1 Danio aesculapii
CTGAATATCTACTAAATAAATATTATGTCAAAAAAAAAAATATTCTAGATGCACTAATGGTCAGCACTATTCATTCATTCATTCATTTTCTTTTCGGCTGAGTCCCTTTATTAATCTGGGGTCGCCACAGCAGAATGAACCGCCAACTTATCCAGCATATGTTTTACGCAGCGTACGTATCTCTGGGAAACATCCATACACACACTATGGACAATTTAGCCTTCCCAATTCACCTATACCACATGTCTTTGGACTGTGGGGGAAACCGGAGCACCCACAGGAAACCCACGCGAATGCAGGGAGAACATGCAAACTCCACACAGAAACGCCAACTGACCCAGCCGAGGCTCAAACCAGCGACCTTCTTGCTGTGAGTCGACAGAACTACCTACTGCGCCACTGCGTCGCCCTGCCTAGCACTAATTTATTGTTATATCTCTTCTCAGTCACAAGGAATTCCAAATTTTTCTGAATGTTATATCTTTCTTTATGTAAAAACTCAAAGCTTTATGATGCCTTACAAAATATTCTACTCCCAAAGCCCCTCCATCCTCCTTCATATTTTTTTGCATGGCTCTCCTTGCCTTTTTTCACTCTGCAATGGTTTTTGCTGAGTCAGAGGCTCCACATCCGTATGCCAGTGCAGGATTTACCTCTCTGTGCCATGAGACAGATTCACCTCACTGTAAAGTGGGATATAAATAGGTTTCGCTGAGGAACATTACAATCAGGTTGGATCCTGGTCTGGGGAACCCGGGGAGCTTTTTAGTCCAATAGAAGCATGGCATGACTCACGCTGAGCTATATTGCCTCTCATTACTCAAGGACCTCAAGACATATTTGTCATATTGGCACAGTTCTGATTTACTCACAGCATTTGTTGCCAATAAGATTTCTCCCGGTGTGAATATGGCTCACAGTAGAGATGCTTCCCACTGGATTATGGCAAGACATTGCAGGTAAATGGGGTTAGTAATAATAATAATAATAATAATAATAATATTATTATTATTATTATTAATAATAATAATAATAATAATAATAATAATAATAATAATAATAATAATAATAATAATAATAATAATAATAATGACCATACTTGCTCAATTATATTACAAAATTGCAAGTCCTTGTTTAAAGGGGTGGTCCTGAGTGTAATTTTAAGGCTTGGTTGTGTTTATAAGATGCAAAACAATGTGTGCTCATGCTTTACTTGTAGAAAATCGCATAATTTTTTCATATATCTTACTATGATTATATACAGCTACTCGGCTAACATGAAAATGACTGTCATATTTCCTAGTTCCTCTGAAAGGCCCGCCCTCCAGAGGCTCTGATTGTTCAGCTATCATAATGTGCTGTGATTTGCAAATCGGCTCCACATCACCTGTAAAGCGTCATGCCTCCACAAGCACGAAAGCATGTAAATAGTGTCAATCAGAGTAGCTGTTAGCAGTCTCTGTTTGAGCCTTAATCAGACAGAAAATGAAAAGTATGAACCCCATGCCTGCTCTCTACAAAAAATCTGACAAGTGTCTGTAATGAGTAAAAATAGGGTGCTGCTCCTTTAGAAGAGGATTGCCATTTTATGTGTGTGTGTGTGTGCGTGCGTGCGTGCGTGCGTGTGTGTGAACAGGCTTTAGACGTATGTAACACGAAAACCGCATGCATGTGGGACCGATGTTTATTTAATTTTTTCTCTAATGCTCGAATTAAGTAATTTCTCTGTAATATACAGAGACGCTGTTGACAGAAGAATAAAGTACAAGATGTGAGATGCGACACGTGTAGTCTTTCATTGATTTTTCTGCTGCAACACGAGTTAGGCGAGCTATCCTGTATTTTTTTTTACCTAACTCAATGCGTTACATGTGTTCTGCATATATTCGGTATAAGCATGTGTAGGAAATGTTCACATATCTTTTGCGAGTTCATTATCTGAGATATAGAATGCAGGGAAAGCGGGCGTATAGAGAGACACTGCAGCATTGCTGAAGATTGTGGGTGCTTACAGCGGTTTGACTGATAAATATGAATTTGTAGCTAAGTTGTTAACGGTGCCAAACAGCATTTTCCGTTGTTTACATCCTTGCTACAACATTCCGTTAACGCTAGACACTGTGCATGTCATAGATCAATTTTAACAAATTTAAAAAAATTACAGGTTGTGGCTCACAACCCACAGCTTCTGCTTGTTGGAGCTGCTCCTTTAAGGAGTTTTTAGCCTAATCCAGTACTGATCTGGAAGAGATTCTGGAAGCTGTCCTTTGTCAAATGCTAGCTATATATATTTTTTTAGTTCTCTTGAACATAATTAAAATTAGATTGTAAGCATTTTTTTCTTGTGTCGTGTCCTTTGGAAGCACAAATACAGAAACAGAACAAGCTCTGTGGAAAGGCCAGCGTTTGGATAACTTTTGAGCATTGACTGCTGGAACATTACAGAACCTTTGGCCAAACCCCTTCACTGCGCGTGGTGTATGCGCATGGTGAATGTGCGTAACCTGAAGCGTTTGTAAATTTTTTTGTAGTCCCCAAACTTCGTTCGCTGTAGGCTTTGCTAAGCTAGCTCTGTAAAAGCCAATGTCTCCTTTTGTATTGAACTTTAAGCATATTACATTCAGAGATGTTGTTTATGTTCACACATCTACATTACACATCAAGTAAAGTTTAAAATATGATATCATAGTGGACCACCCCTTTGATAATAATAATAATAATAACAATAACAATATTAATAATTTATTTTTAAATAGCACCTTTAAAACTTAAATCTTGAATCGCTTTACGCTTGAAAAAATACAAGAAGAGTAGAAAAAAAACTGTTATGCAGAGGATTATATAAATTATTAAGGTTATTCAAATTAAAATTATCATATATAATTTTATTAAAAAATAAAAAAGTAAACATTAAACCGATCAAAAATACATTTACATCTCACACATAGGCAAGTCTAAAAAAGTGGGTCTTTAGTAAAAATATCATGAAATGTATGGCTTATTATTATTAGGTATAAATGCAAATTAGGCATTATTTCATTAAATTTGCGCTCATTTGCATATATTTCCAGCACAGAAATCTGAACAGTCAGGTTCAAACACCTTCTTTTTTAAAGTTAAATGTTTCTACCAAATAGATTTAGTAATAAACCTCTAACCTTAATAAACCTCATTATTATCTATCCTATTAATAACCTCATTTAACACAATCATTCTTTTTTGTTAATTTCTCTGGTTGAATTTGACTTCTTTTACTGTTTTTTTTTTTCTTTGTTCTTTTAAGCTGTTAGTCATTAATTAACACATGGCTGCTGAAGAACTTTTCTGAAAGATTGTGCTTGTTTTTTTCTTATGTTCACAGCCAGGAAGTATGAAAGCGGGGAGTATTTAAATATCACAGGCATCACTCGGGATCAAGCAGGAGACTATGAGTGCGGAGCTGAAAACGACATTGCTTCACCTGATACCAAAACTGTGAGAGTCACAGTCAACTGTGAGTACTGCTTTTGTTTATGTTTGTTTACTGTCAACATGCACAATGACATTGAGTATTTTTCCCCCTCTCTGACTGGAGATACAAGCTCTGTTTCATAACCTAGTGAGGCTGTCAACTGTCTACTGAAACAGGACTTTGTAAGTGACCGATTTGGAAAGCTCTACACAGGCAGGAACCCCATGCATCATATAAATAGCAGTTCTCTGGGAAAACACACAGAAAGCTTGGCTTAAGTGATTTAAAGGAAGTGTGGTGTTAGCATGTTGCTTATCTAAAGGCACAATCCTCAAATTACATATATATATATATATATATATATATATATATATATATATATATATATATATTATACCATTATATTTTATCATAATTATATCAAATATATAATTTAAATTTCACATTTGCTTTCATGAGTTTCATGCATCTTGCAGTGCATTCGATTATTAATTAATATTATTAATTAATAAATATTATTATAATTTACATTCTATTTTCACAAAAAATGCAAGCAATATATTTAAAATCAAACTGAATTAATTCGAGTTCATGATCTTGTTTATATATGTTAGCCCCCCTGTTTATTTTTTCTCCAGTTTAACGGAGAGAAGATTTTTTTCAACACACACTCACTGGCCACTTAGGCTGGTCTTGACCATGGCAAAATGCATTGAGTTGGCAGTTGGACAAGTGTACCTAATAAAGTGGCCGGTGAGTATATGTATGTATATAACATGGGTCACAGTCGTCTAATGTTGATGATCTTAAATATCGATACTAAACTGTCCTTTAAACCCCATATTGATTTTATAATTTAAAAGTCATAGCGGTGCTTAGGTTCTCTTTATCGTTCTAATAATTGTTTTTAATTTTAAGTAAGAAAAAAATGTATCTCTCAATTAATTTTCACTATTATTGATTACGCTGATATTATTCATCACAACACCTCTGATATTAATTTAATACTTTAAATACTGTCTTCAATTCTCTATGTACAGTAGGTTTGTTTTAAGATGTCCATATAGAACCCATCATTGCACATGAAACTTGCTTCAACCTAAATTCCGCAGACAGTATCATTAGCATTTTTTTCTTTTTAAATATGTTTATTTTAGTTTCCCCTCTTATTTAAAGCAGTTTTTTGTTCCATTTACCTCCTCATATTCTCTTCGTCATATGCAACAAAATAATTTTTTTGTTCCCAAAATTTCAACAGAAAATGGCTGTAGGTCCTTTCAATACAAAGCTCCTTCCGACTGGAACAATCTCCTTTCTTCTTTTAGATCAGTTAAGTCGTTTAGTCTTTTCAGGGCTAATTTGTTTTCTTTTTTGGAAACAACTCGCAGATGTTATTAATATTGATTCTAATTTAAATGTTTATTATTTATTTGTATGTCAAATTGTTTGTGCTTTTGACTATATGTTTTTGTTTATTCAGGCTTTAGACTATGGGAAGTGTTTCTGGTGAAGTGTGCTGTTTGTTTGTTTGTTTGTTTGTTTGTTTGTTTTTCGTTTGTTTGTTTGTGTGTTTTGTTAGTTGTTTGTTTGTTTGTTATCATGTGAAGTACTCTGTTTGATTTGTGTACTTCTTAGGGACCCCCTTGAAAATGAGAAGGTTCATCTCAAGAGGCTGTCTCATTCAATAAATAGATTTAATAAAAAAATTATCTTTTTATTTCTAAAGATGTTCGGTGACTAAAATATAATTTTAATAAATATGTCTGTTTAATAGCACTCTTTTGTTCAAATGCACCAAAATATATGACCTGTATTCACTGAGAAATGGATAAAAATATGAATTTTCTACATAGGGTGTACTCATTTATACTGGGCACTGTATATATATGTACATGTACAGTATATGTTATCATATACAATATTATCATATATGTATTCCATGTTTCAACTACTCATAGCAAATCCTAGAACTGATGTCTCCTCAAAACCATACACGCATTTCTACTGTAGTATTTGGCTGCTCACCAGATCCTGAAACAGAGCTTACAGAGTTCCTTCTGTATCTCGAAGGCCGGCTGCGGTGGAAATTAGAATAGAATTCATGGTGCTGGAGTTTCTTAATATTTAACGAGAGAATTCCCTTTTTGTCTGGGATGGGATGATTAATTTTCAGTGAGGAATGGGCTCAGTGTTATATGGAGTCTTCTATTATGCAGGTAATGAGTCTCTCAAAGTGTGAAAAGACAGTAATGAGCACTCCAAGCATTAATGAATTATACTGACTTTACCCATCATGCTCAGAGTGAAGATCTGCCTCCCACCAAATACAGGGGGAAGGACACTTGACGCTTTCTCTTCCTCCTCTTTTCTCTTTTAAGTCATTTCGTCTCATCTGCGGTCACAGCCATCATTAATCTCTTTGTCTCCGTATATACCATATGCTGAATCACGGCAGAGCGCGAGCACATAAATCAGATCGACCGACACTCACACCGGAATAAATGTGGCGTTCAGACCATCAAACGCCAGCTCCCTTTACTATCATGCAAACACAGACTAATAGGCAGATAACCACTTGGAAATGTCAAGATTTGAGAGGGAATGGCTAGATGACAAGGATGAAGTCATAAGTCATATCACATCTCCTCCCCGTCGATTGTATTGACACTCTCTAATGAGGAGTGAAGCTGAGAAGATAGAGGAACGGCTCGGTGCTGAGTCTGCTGGGCTGCAATTCTGCAGCTTAATGACCGTTTGCAATGAGCAATTCATTCCTTTTATGGACACTATTTTTATACTGTTCTACATGTGTCTAAGGGTTTGGAAGCACAGGAAGTTGCTTTAACATGGCCTGTATGATCTGTCTGTCTGTCTTGTCGTGAATAATTCTTGATCAAGATGACTTGCTCATATTAGATTTTATTATACACAACCAAGGAAATGAATGGTCATGGTCAAAAGGAAATGAACGCCCCCTATGTTGCAATGTAATTGCAATAACCTTCATTTGAATTGGCATGTTGTTTTTAATAGGTGATTTAGATTAGTACAGTAACACAGAAATAATACAGAACAGACAGTAACACAGATATAATAAGAATGTTTGAAAATACTAAAGATTGAAGCTGTTTCACAACCATACATCACATAAAATGCCGTTCTGAGTATAAGCAAATCATTGTGTAATTAAATCAGGATTGTGATGTTTTTTTTATTTTGATTCAATTTGTTAAATTAAATTAAATCAAAATTGATATTTAATTTGTTGATGAACATTTCATGTTTTAGGCAATCACTCAATGTGTTTTAACCACAGGAAGACTAAAAACATTGTGTGAATGTGTTACAGTATATACACTACCTGACAAATGTCTTGGCATTGATCCCAGCTTTAGGAGCAACAAATAATAACTTGAATTATAGTTGATCATTTGGAAAAGTGGCAGAAGGTAGATTTTTCAGATGAATCATCTGTTGAACTGCATCCCAGTCATCACAAATACTGCAGAAAACCTATTGGAACCAGCATGGACCCAAGATTCTCACAAAATCAGTCAAGTTTGGTGAAGGAAAAATCATGGTTTGGGGTTACATTCAGTATGGGGGCGTGCGAGAGATCTGCAGAGTGAATGGCAACATCAACAACCTGAGGTATCGAGACATTTGTGCTGCCAATTACATTACAAACCACAGGATTGCTCCTGGATTGGCCAGCCCAGTCCCCAGACATGAACATTATAGGAGGAGGCGTTGAAGATGAATCCAAAGAATCTTGATGAACTCTGGAAGCCGTGCAAGAGCGCTTTCTTTGCCATTCCAGATGACTTTATTGATAAGTTATTTGAGTCATCGCAGAGATGTATGAATGCAATCCTCTAAGCTCATGGGAGTCATACACAATATTAATTCTTTTTCCACTGCACTGTGACTTTATATTCTATACTGTACATTATTATGTACAATAATAAAAAATCAAGGCATGATCATATTTTATTTTGGTACAATAAGCCTAATCTAGAGGCCTTTGCCATTCTTATAAGCCACTTCTGATACCAAATGATCAAATAAAAGTCAAGTTGTTATTTGTTGTTCTTAAAACTTGGATAGTCGACAAGACTTTTGTCAGGCAATGTAGCTCTATATCAGTCTGATGGCTTTGCCGTCAGTCAAATCATTTTGTTTTGGAACACATAAAAGTTTATAGGCAAACATTGCGTATACAATAAACCCAAATGGATTTTTATTTTTAATCACTACAAAGACATATTGCTATTTTGGTGCCAATGTTGTTGTCAGTTTGGAGCTATAGTTCATCTGATTCATCTATAATAGTTATCGCTGCTTTGAGCTATAATAAACTGTTTGAGCAGCCCATCATAATTTGTATAGACCAGGAAAACAAGTGAGAAATAGTATATTTGCACAGCTCTCATTAATTAAACAAGACAGAGATTGGTGTCTATTATGTGTTCAGCATTGGGTTCCACTATTTCACCCTCGATGAAAACAATTCTTACTTCTAGCCAAGATTGTTTTGGTGCTACTTAAAAAACCTCTTTGGTTAAGAATAAATTTCCTTTGGCTCTGGCTTTGACCGGGCTTTTTTGACTAGGCTCTGGCTCCAAACCAGCACTCGAGCTGCTTTGGTGAAAAAGAGTAACAGTCAGCAATAAATTCCTGAAGAAATGGCTGAGGTAAGGCTGCTCTTAGTATGTTCATGGGCACGCATTCCGAAACCCTGGAGCTCATGTCCAAAATAGTGCTAATTTTCATATAGGTGCTATATTTAGGCTGAACAACTACATTCTTGGGCAACATGGTGGTGCAGTGGGTAGTACAATTGCCTCACACCAAGAAGGTCTCTGGTTCGAGCCCCGGCTGGGTCAGTTTGAATTTCTGTGTGGAGTTTGTATGTTCTCCCGGTATTCGCATGGGCTTCCTCTGGGTGCTCCGGTTTCCCCCACAAGACCAAAAATATGTGGTATAGGTGAATTGGGTTGGCTAAATTGTCTGTAGTGTATGCGTGTGTTTGAATGAGTGCCTATGGATGTTTCCCAGTGATGTGTTGCAGCTGGAAGGGCATCCGCTGCGTAAAACATATGCTGGATATGTTGGCGGTTCATTCCACTGTGGCGACCCCAGATTAATAAAGGGACTAAGCCAAAAAGAAAATGAATGAATGAACTACATTCTTGCTTAAAATGATCTCTATTTAGACCGTGCTTTTTGGTGCCACAAGACAATCATCATTGTCGTGACATTTCCCTGTGTCTCTAGAATGATTAGTCACATGGCATTTACGCTGCCGGTTGGCTTTCTCCAGGTATTATAGGCCTCCTTGGCACAAGAAGGTTGAGGCTCCGCTTGATTCACAGTGATTTATAGTGACAGCTAATGGAAGCAGCAACAGCAGATCTTGTTCCCTTCAAAACGTTCTGTTTTAGAGCAGGAAAAGGGATAGACATAATCCCAATGTATCAATCAAAGCACTTTCACCCACTAGAGCTGGGTGAAAAATTAGCCAGAATGGAGGTGCCAATGTTGGATTTAGAAGAGAAGCGTTATCTCAGCATTATGTCCCAAAATAAAAGTGAGAAGGATGCGAGAAGGACCACTCTGCCAGTGCCCATTCCCTTGCTCAAAGAAATCCTCGATGTCAAATGCACAGAGGTAATAGGATTTTATTCAACCACTCGACAGCAGAAAATTCTCTGCATTAAAGTATTGTAATATATGCTGTACTGTATCTTACCAGAGTAAGATGATGGATTGGACCTGTGGAATTTTTCGAGCTGAGGTTGCTAATTCACTTTGAGCAGGCTAGTTGTAAATAAAGTGTTTGTAAAAAATGGTGTAAAATGTTGCTCGGGCAACGTAAAAGAGGTTGATGTGACATCTGTGGTACCTTTCTTTGTGTTTGTCATTTTATTAGCCTAATGACCGCAGATAGTGTGACTCAACTGTGACATTTCAAGGGTAATCAGTGTAATTAAATACACGCTAAAATAATCCGGTTTGAAAATAATTACAGCTTTTAGGTATGTGCAGAACTGACCTTCAGGTTAATTGCAGATTATGACCACTAATTGAAATAAGCTAATTTATTAGATGAAAACTAATTCTTTGCATGTTTTTAATGCATTTAACCAATGCATGTTTTAGTCGTGATTGTATTAAAACTACATAGACTTGCGGTGGTTACTTCAGTTCTTTTTGTAGCTGTATTACACTTAATTTGAATTAAATTGTGAATAGGGTGGTTTTTGCTTTTCTGATATATATATATACACACACATATATATACACACACACATATATATACACACACACACACACATATATATATATATATATATATATATATATATATATATATATATATATATATATATATATATATATATATATATATATATATATATATATATATATAATGATATCTAATTGAATTATTATATAATGCCGTAGCGGTAGACCTGTGGTAAATAAAACCCAATAGACCCATGTGTGACTAACACCTTGAATCATTTACCAGTTTTGTTGTTAGTCGTTCCCTAGTGAGTCAGATAGTCTACTGTCAGCACTCTTTGAAAGTCATGTAGATCATTCAGCCAACTGAAATAGTGTTAACAGTTTAAATACCCATGTTGACCTCCAGTTAATAACCTTCATATGTAACCTTCAACATGAAAAAAGCGGATTGTTATTTACGGTCAGTGTAGTGATTGTATATCTGGGTGCGCAGGCTAATTCCTAACATGCTGAAATTCAGTATCTAGTAAACACCACCCAGACCTGGTGCTCAGTTCCAGCCAAATCAAACATTAAAGAACATTTTGAATACCTGGGTTGTGTAGCACTGAGAATTGACTGCCTTTTAAATTCCTGAATTCCTGAGTTGAATTTAAATAAATGGGGCAGTTCATCCAAAAAATATTATGTTATTTTGCTTACCTTACCTTCAATATACATTGATATGTATATGATGTAAAAATAATGCTATATATATATATATATATATATATATATATATATATATATATATATATATATATATATATATATATATATATATATGACCTTTTATGTGAAGCTGCTTTGACACAATCTACATTGTAAAAGCGCTATACAAATAAAGGTGAATTGAATTGAATTTAATATATATATATATATATATATATATATATATATATATATATATATATATATATATATATATATATATATATATATATATATATATATATATATATATATATATATATATATATATATATATATATATAAAACAATGAGCAGCAGTGCATTATGGCTGTATATCAACACTGGTGGGAGGCATGCGTATAGTGTGCCACCAGTGATAATATACTGCCATATTGCACTGCTACAAGTTCAACAGTTTAATAGCAAAACCGTGTATATAAAGTTCTGTCTGGTTCTTGATATTCTGCAATAACAGCACTCTTAATTATACAGTTGAAGTCAGAATTTGTAGCCCCCCTTTGAATTTTTTTTTCTATTTTTAAAATTTCCCAAATGATGTTTAACAGAGCAAGGAAATTTTCACAGTATGTCTGATAATATTTTTTCTTCTGTAGAAAGTCTTATTTGTTTTTATTTCAGCTAGAATAAAAGCAGTTTTTAATTTCTTAAACAACATTTCAAGGACAAAATTATTAGCCCCTTTAAGCTTTATATTTTTTCCATAGTCTACAGAACAACCCATCATTATACAATGACTTGCCTAATTACCCTAACCTGCCTAGTTAACCTTATTAACCTAGTTAAGCCTTTAAATGTCACTTTAAGCTGTATAGAAGTGTCTTGATGAATATATAGTAAAATATTATTTACTGTCATCATGGCAAAGATAAAGTAAATCAGAGATGAGTTATAAAATATTATGTTTAGAATGTGATGGAAAAAATATTCTTTCCCTTAAACAGAAATTGGGGAAAAAATTGACAGGGGGGATAATAATTCAGGGGGGCTAATAATTCTGATATGCTATACATTTGTGTTTTAGTGTTCATAAAAATGGTACTTACTTGAAATGGTACTTGTCTTAAAATGGTCTTATTTCCACAGAAAGATATTCATATCTAATTTGGACAGAGAATTGGTTCTATAGTCAAAAACAAAGAAAAGTTATATTATATTATATTATATTATATTATATTATATTATATTATATTATATTATATTATATTATATTATATTATTATATTATATTATATTATATTATATTATATTATATTATATTATATTATATTATATTATATTATATTATATACATTTTTCATTTGTTTTTGTCACTTTTGTACTTTAAATTTAAGCTTTATAATGAGGTTTCTTGAAGCTCAATTTGTCTTGTCTGATAGGACTATATGGCACACCGTTCTCTTATTTTCTTGTTGAAATTCACACCAGATGTTTAGTTTTATATTCCACTTTCACACAGGCATTTTTCAGATGCTGCCTCTATAAAGACATCAAGCTAAAGAAATATATAAATAAGACGGATTAGGTGATGTCATGTAGCTCACAGATGTTAGAATGTTTATGCAAAATGCAGTTGAAGGAGCTTTCGAGTGGCAATGTAATGCCTTTACTTCATGTGTCATTTTGTCAAGATGCATTTTGAGCTAATGTGTCCTGGAACAACCACTTTGTTCTGCGAATTACAAAAAAGACATAGACTTTACATTCAGATTTCACCTTGCTTGAAACCTCCTACTGTTTTATAAAGGAATTTGTATTCAGAAAGGACTTGAAGTCATTGTGTGGTGTAAGAGGTTGATATAAGCTGTGCAGCTGTGTAGCCATGAGTGATTAGTGAAATATTAATCTGATGGATGTTTAATCCTTAGCTGTAAAACAACATATACTTTTTATGTTATATCGTTTTTTAAAGGCATGATGCATGCTTTTGTAACTTTGAATAAATAAATATATTTAAAAATATACATAACATGCAACAGTTAGTACTAACTAAGGGATCCAAAATGTGCCAGAAAAATCTCCTACTCCATTATACCATCATGATACCTGCCAGGATGGGTCCATGCTTATATCTTGTTTATGTCATATTCTGACACTGCAATTCGAAAGATACAGCAGAAATTGACACTTATCGCACCAGGCAAGATTTTTCCAATACTCTGTTGTTCTGTTGGTGAGCCTGTGTTGACTCTAGCCTCATTTTCTTAGCTGACAGGAATTACAGTTGTAGCTCATTCGCTCCATTGTCTAACATGTTGTGTGTTTAGAGATTCTCTTCTGCAGATCTTGGTTGTAAAGCATGGTTATTTGAGTTACTGTTGCCTTTCTATCAGCTTCTATCAGTCTGGTTTTTCTCCTCTGACGTTTAATATCAACAAAATATTTTCACTCATATAACTATATATTTTTTTCTAAAATATAAACATGAAAGTTCATCTAGATCAGCTGTTTCTGCAATACTGAGTCATGACTGAGTACCAAATTGTCTTTCTGGCACCAACAATCATGCCATGTGTCAAGTCTGTTGAAGGAGACTTAGGCCCAATCCCAATTCCACCTCTTAGCCCTTCCCCTTTTGCGCATTCACATGAAGGGTTAGGGGTGTCCAAACTCTCTTTAGCTTGAAGGCATAGGGCTACGGAGAAGGGCTAGATATCCATTGAAACTGAGATTTTCCAGGACCACAGTAGAAACTAAGGGCTATGAAAGTTTTGCAAATTATAACAATTATAGCTACAAAATGGCTGCACACGCGAGTTATTAACTTTTTTTACAACAAGCAAGCATGTTTTAATACATTCATTAAGGGGTTTGTGTCTTACAGTCATGATTTTTAATGAAATTATTTTTAAAATATTTGTAAAAATTATTTTAAAAATGTTAAAATATATAGCATTTATAATCCAAATATATATAACCCAATATATAATCCATAGTAATAACTCATGTACAGTAATCCCTCGACCAGTGACACTCGACTACCTTGTCAGAAAAGTCTAGTGGCTGGGAATTACCATTTTACAGTGTCTGGTATAATGTTAATGTTGTTTTTGTGTGTTTACATAGATGAATATGGCCACGATATAAATGCACAGTACAGCTGCGTCCGTATTGCCACATTATATCGTTATGATAACATAATATCGTTGCCCTCTGTGATTTCCTGAATAAAAAGAATGCAACTGGAATAATTTCAGCAGTCCCCATCATCTATCTTATATGAAGCATGAGCTTGCGACGACATATGATGATGTGTTGTAGTGGCGTCCCATTTCTTAGGGACAAATTTGAAGCCCTTCCATTCACACTCTTTCTTTTTACAATTTTTCTAGAGTTAAACAGACTTGGCTTAAGGCTGATTTATACTTCTGCATCAAGCGCACGCGTATGGTACGTCGCGGCCTATGCCTCGCTATGACGCGTAGCGCAAGCTCTGTGATTGGTCGGCTTGGAAGTGCTGACAAGTGTGCGACAAGTGTGTTTGTTTTGTGTTTACCTTATGGATAAAGTTGTTGCACGTCCGCCAGTTCCTGTCTGAAAATGAGCGTTTGAGCCAAGCGTTTGGCTGAGTTTGAGCCACTTGTACATTAAGGAAGCATTCAGAAAAAACAAAACACCAGCGAAGAAACTCGACACAGAGGAACATAAACACCTCACTGCAAACTAGCGTTTTGGAAGTGTTATTGCAGAGCAACAAAAACAGCGCGCAGAAGTATGAATGCACAGCTACGCGTGTTGCATGCTTCGTGGGTCACACCGATCACTTGACGCAGAAGTATAAACCGGGCTTTAGAGTTATTCGATCCTATCAGCTCATTTCCAGGACTGCAGGAGCACTTTTAGCTTAGCTTAGCATAGATCATTGAATCGGATTAGATCATTAGCATCTCGCTCAAATTTTAATGAAGACTTTTAATGAAGCTCCTATTTAAAACTTGACTCTTCTGATGGTACCCTGTGTACTAAAAACATCATAAAATTAAAATGAGCTATTTTTAAAGCTGATATGGCTAGTAATACTCGAAATAATCAAGGAACTTTGCTGCCATACCATGGCTGAAACAGGATCAATGATATTATGCAGATTCTAATTAGTGGTTCAAGTGTAAGGATTGGTGCTAGGAACTACTTTTAGGTGCCTTGTTATATCATTGTGTCCATTTCAGACTTGGAATGGAATGGTACAGCCTTTTTCAGAGGGATTTCTCAAAACCAATGTTTTGGATGCTCTAAACACATCTGTCAGTTTTGATTATCATATTTATTTCAATTATGGTCACATGACTTTGCATGAATCTTCATGTGCCTCAATGGGGTAAACTAACTATACTGTAGGTCTCTGCAGTAAAGTCATGGAAGTTACCAGATTGGTGCGCAGGGCCAATATTGTTTTCGAAAATGTTACCTGATTGTTTTATGTCATGGTGATGGTTGGGTTTAGGGGTGGAGTCAGGTAAGGGGGTTCATATTCTGTGCATGATTTGGAAACAACCACTAGTTCAGTTAAAACACCCACTAAGTCCGAAAGGGCCACTTTTGCTCTGCAGAAACCTCATTTTTGGGTAAACACCTGATCTATGGTTTTCTGAGCACACACAAATAAAGACTGCTGTCAGACAGCACCTTGTAGTATCACACTTCTCTTATAATTATAGTTGTGTCACTGTTAAACCTCTTAAAGTTCTTTCTGTCTTGTTACACTTAAACTGTCAAATACTCTGAAGGTCATGTCAAAAACACAAAAGGGACAGAAAACTGAAACAGCTCTTTGTGAGTCCCTGTATGTCATTTATGGGGGGTGTCAAACATTATAAAAACAACATTATAAGCTGGTTGTGTACATTTTCTGCAGACACAATTATGTTCAAATACCATAAAAAAGTTAGTTTTACATAATAGATCCTGTAAGAGCTATAATTTGAAAAAATTTATCCTCAAAAAACGTACTTATTCAGTACTCAAATAAATGCACAATATACATGTTAATATGTTTAGGTTATGCTTACATTTGTTGATCTTTTCCCCAGTTTGTGATGGTTTGCTCATCATAATCGCTTATCATTGGACTGTTTTAAGTTATTATTATGGGGGATAGAGAATTAAACGAAAGTGAGAATTAAAAATTTAATTAAGAAGCACACTGCAAACAACTTCCTACACTGGAATCTTACTTAGATTTTTTTATCCTGTTTCTAGTCCAAATATCTAAAAATTCTTAAATCAAGAAGCATTTTCTAGATGAAAATAATGAATAATAATGATACAGTAAATCTCAAACCCTGTAAACTAAACAAATTGTGATAATCAAATCTGAGCTTTCAGGTAAAGGATTTAGCCATCATTATTCAAATACATATCGCAACATTACAAATTGTGAAGTTGGATGACTACATTACTCCCTATGCTAAAAAAATCTTTCAGATGGGGTTCTAGTGGCTGGGATGCACAAGAAAAGAAACCAAAAAGCCACTCTGGCGACATCCTTACATCCTTTTTTATTTACAATCTCCTCACTGCTGCTAGTCACGGCACTCATTTCTACGTATGTTGTGATTCTGACCTGAAGTGACAATGACGAAACCCAAAACTGATACGTAAAAAAGCGTGAGCGTGTAATTTCCTTTACCATTTTTAATGCACTTTGCCCTTGTGCTCCCCAGCCATTTTTCTATAATTAGACGGCCATCAACCGTTTTCTCAGAGGATGACAAACTGACAAACCATTGCAGCAGCTCCGATACAAGTTTTTGAAGAAAAGTAAAAAGCAGTGCAGTGTTTGGGTATGCTGTGTTTGTCTGAGGTAATTAGTCTACCGTTATAACTGAAATGTGTATGTTCCATACAAAGTGTGAAGCAGATTGGTAAGTTCTACCTACATGAATGGTGGTGCGCTCGCGTCATTCAGAAAAGTTCCAATGTTTTTCAACTAGGTGTACCTGAAAAAAGCGCTCGCGTCACCCCCTATTGCTTGCTATTGCACGTGCCTCTATTGGAAATGACAAACTTACACCCTAAGCTTATTGCCATTGCTTCCAAGGTGCACACTAAGCAGCCTCATTTTAGTAAAACCATAGCCTTCACACCAAAACTTCATAAAGTTTTTTTTTTTTATCGTTATTGACTGTGGTGTACTGTCAATAAATACTGATACCAATTTTATCGCCCAGCCCTACTTAAAATTACGAAAGTGTACCCATAAGGTACTAATGTCCTCCTGTATTGTACAAAAATAGCACCTGCTGAAAAGGTACCCCAGTGACAAACTTTCTACCTTTGTTTATCAGAGTTTAGCATCCAGTAAACATCTGAATGAAACCAGAATTAAATATTGCTCTTTCTAAGGCCTATTTTGAATTTCAGAAGATCATCTTTACTGTCAGTATGTCTAAAATCACATTATACAGGCACTTAAATTTCGACCAACTTTTTGTCTCCCTGCTAAAATTGTTGTACAGTTGAAGTCAGAATTATTAGTCCCCCTTTTAATTGATTTATTTTTCTTTTTTTAAATATTTCCCAAACGATGTTTAACAGAGGAAGGAAATTTTCACAGTATGTCTGATAATATTTTTTATTATAGAAAAAGTCTTATTTGTTTTTTTTTTTTTCAGCTAGAATAAAAGAAGTTTTACATTTTTTTAAAACTTAATTTTTTTTATTTAAATTATTTTTAAATTAAGGTCCGAATTATTAGCCCCTGTAAGCTAAATTTTATTTCCACAGAACAAACCATAGTTATACAATAACTTGCCTAATTACCCTAACCTGCCTAGTTAACCTAATTCACCTAGTTAAGCCTTAAATGTCACTTTAAGCTGTATAGAAGTGTCTTGAAAAATATCTAGTCAAATAATATTTACTGTCATCATGACAAAAATAAAATAAATCAGATTTTAGAAATGAGTTATTAAAACCATTATGTTTAGAAATGTGTTGAAAAAATATTCTCTCCATTAAACAGAAATTGGGGAAAAAAACAGGGGGCTAATATGTCTTCAACAGTATATAATGTGAATATGAGCAGTAAAAATTAAATTTGGGTCTACAAACATATTCGGTTTACCTAACTTGGCCTACTATTTTTCATGTAGTATGAATGCTCAGCTATCTGCCATTTAGTTGACCAGAAAACAGCCTTGCCTCAAACTCTGAGTTGCAGACTGATCAGCATATGCAGCCAAATCATTGAAATTAGATGGAAAACAGCAACCAAGTCAACATGCTTTTAGTAATATGAGAAAATTGTTATTGTCCATGTCTCAAATAGATGTGTTTACATGGCGGTTTCCTGTTATTGTCCTAATGAGGCCAAGTGTCCACTTCTGCACTCTGTGTAAACATAGTCATTGACTAAGAGGTTATAGTGCAGCTTAAACTTCAGCTCTAATTTGAGGTTTATTTAAACAATCTGTGAACAATGTCGCAATTACAGTCCCTTTCTCATACGTTCTTTCCATTTTAAATTGGCTGTTCGGCCGATTGCTTTTGGCCGAGTGTGTTGTTGCATTTTTCACAGACAAGAAAGCTGTCAGAAAGTCGCGAGTTAATTTTAGGCATTTGCATTTCCAGTCTGTTGCTGGAGTTTCTTAACGTGAGGACCAAAGACTTGTCAGTTCTGATAAAGCATGCTGTCATTAAGCCGAGTAGCAGGATAAACTGATCAGAGGCGAAGCAGGTATACGTCCAAATCACCTGTTTGGAAAATGCAGAACTAGGAGAAAAGAGAAGCTTGTGATCCAAAGCGTACCACCCTATTTGTGAGACATGGCTGTGTGTTGTGCCTCAGGCATGTGCGGCTAATTCTGTCTCCCTTGACTTTAGTGATGTGATTGCATATTAATGTAATGTGAGCTGTAATGAAGACAAATGTTGCCAATGCAACTAAGGAGTTTTTCAGAGCCCAAAAGACGAATAGTCTTGACCAGCCGAGTCATTTCCCTGCTTAATCCAATTGAGCATGCTTTTCACTTGCTGAAGACAATTGAACATGCCATTCACATAGGCCTATCCCCAATAAACAACTGGATTACAAATTTATATGTGATTTACTACTAAATATGTAAGATTACTTTATTTTAAATTTACGTCACTGCTTATTTTATTTCAGTTACTTGCAGTGTTCATTTTATATTTAAATTGAGTTAACTGAATGCTAAAGTAGCTAAAAATAGCTACGCATAATAGATGATTTACATACAAGAAAACAATAATTGATAAAGAAGGTCGCTGGTTCGGGCCTCAGCTGGGTCAGTTGGCATTTCTGTGTGGAGTTTGCATGTTCTCCCCGTGTTCGCATGGATTTCCTCGGGGTGCTCCATTTTCCCCACAGTCCAAAGAAATGTACTGTAGGTTAATTGGGTAAGCTATTCATCTGTAATGTATGTGTGTGAATGTAAGAGTTTATGGGTGTTTCCCAGTAATGCGTTGATGCTGGAAGGGCATTCGCTGCTTAAAACATATGCTGGATAAGTTGGCGGTTCATTCCACTGTGGCGACCCCTGATGAATAAATATTATATATATATATATTAAATTAAAATCATTATTAAATTATTATTATTATTATTATTATTATTATTATTATTATTATTATTATTATTATTATTATTATTTAGACAACCAAATAATAATTATGATAATGATAATAGTAATAATAATAATAGCAATGATAATAATGCTTATAAAAATAATAATAATGATAACAATTAACCAATATCCAGTTACTTTTATTTAATAAACAATTTCTGTATTAAAGTAAAAAAAAATTACTGGATATTGATTTATTTATTTTTTTATTTAAATTGGTATTATTATTTGTTGCCTGAATGGACAACTTAAGTGGATATTAAGTAACTCCTTCAAGGTTCAGTGTTTATGGAGGTTGTTCCAGCAACATAACCTGTTGTCCCTAAATGACCATAATTATATGCTGCAGTATAAGAGACACCATTTTATATTTTAGCTGCATCTGTAGTTTGTAAAATCTCTTTATGCGCTTTCTAAAATTTGCATAATGCAGTAGTCTTTTTTTTACATTTTATATTCCCTTCACTTTGCATTCTCTGCTTTTCCACAGCTATTATTGGCTTAACGGTGCGTGTTTAAAAAGTCAGGGCTTCATCAGGATTGTCCTGATTTGTATTCTACTTGTTTGGGTTTTTGTAAATGCAATTAAAGAATTGATGCTGTTACTGGCTTGACATTTCACTCTAATGATTATATCCATGCACAGACACATGCATTTATGATTTGACATGTTCGTGTAGCTGAAAGAATTTTCAACTTGTACAGCTGTATCCATTGGACTATGCAGTAAATGACAGCCATCCAAGCATATATTAAAAGCAAGACTCCATTTTATGGAAATTTAAGATTTACTAGAAATTTGCTGTTACTTGGCACAGTCTAGCCGTGACCCATCATTTTATTTTTGTATGATTTGATATGTGACTGAAATTGTAGCAGGTTTCCAAGTTGAGAAACCTCAAATGCAGATTTGTTCAAAATTCCTGAATGCTGTAAAGAAATGAAAGGGCCTTTATGTCTGCAAGACTGGATAAGGAGGATATGGGGGAGGCCTTTGGATGACATTCAGTGTCATTTTACTTCAGTAGAAACATAGTATAGAAAGTAGCCAGAAGTAGTCAATCTTAACAGTTGTCCAGGGCTTACAAAGGGCTTTTGAAATCAATGAATGACATCAGCTCTGTTCCAAAACCTACTCAACTGCCTTGCTGTCTGCTGCCTACATAGGCAGCAATTGATTTCAAGTTGTAGCTTTTTTACGTATTTCTAAGCTTATTACATATTTCAATGCGGTCATGTCATTGGCCCATGAACATTTCCTGCTTGTTATCAAACTATTTCATAACTGTGTCAAGAGGCAATTCAATCGTGACTTAAGGTTAAAACAGCTATCATAGCATTATTTATCAATATGTGGCTCTTTTTGAATTATCGGAAGCGATAGTATTAAAAAATGTAAAACAGGAAATATGATGGGACCATTGTTCTTGATTACATCCCTCAAAATGGTCTATAAGCAAACATGCACAAATGTATGGTAAAATTATCCTTTTTTTTGGCACTGAATTTGTTTTGTAATTTTCATTTATATTAAGTGCTGCTTAGTTTTTTCATTAAAATTCTGTATGAAAAGAAAAGTTGTGATACACATGTACACTGTTAACAGTTTCCTGCAGAATCTACAGTGACTTACTGGCAACAGCTCGCCTAGTAACTTACTGTAAATCAATTACAGCAAAATACTGTATTTACAATGCTATTTATCTTGCTATATACTGTATGTATACTGTATGTACTGTAAAATATTCAGTAATTTTCACAATGCAACTGTAATATACAGTAACTTACTGTATAACTGTTCTACGGTAAAGTACGGTTATATAACAGTTAAACACTGTGTAATTTACACAGTGTAGGATTTTATATGGAACCAGAATGCGGAGCTAAAACTGTATTGAAATTGCACCACAGTATGTGACAGTTACAGAAGTCATTTTGAGCGGAGAGGGAAATTTAACATATTTGATTAAAGATTATGAGGGAACATGAATTTAAAAAGGACACATACATTTATAATAAAGACTACAATGGGACATACAAAAATAATTGTGAATTTAAATTTCAGGTGACTTTATCATACTGTACAGGTTGCAGATAGACATTTTTATACAACATGCTCCTGACTAGCTTTGACTTTTCCAACAAAACAGATGGCTTACAGTATGTACAGTGACCCTTAGAAACAGCCGCTGTTGAGGCATTTGTGTATATTTATGGTCAAAACCAGGATAGAAAATGCCACTTCTAAATCATGATGTAAAAATCTTGCTGACATTGTAAGTGAACCCCAAAGAATGTAATAAAATTAAAACGAAAAATACAGTTCGTGACTCTTTAATGTAGCTTTGACATGCACTAGACACACATTTCTTTGTCCCTCCTCAACTTCTGTGATGTAAATGTAGGCTTTGAAACTAAAAATGACAAGTAATGAAAGATCTCACTGACTGACCCAATTGTCCCCCCAAATCTACAAGCTGTACCTCTGACGCACAAACTAACCAAAGACTCTACTGCATTTTGGTAAATGACTCTATGAATTGTTCCCCTTTGATATCCTAAGGCTTCCCAGACAAATAAGTGATTGTCTGAAGTGCCCATCTTCCCTGTGCAGTACAATACGGTTCCTATTCTTCAGCATGATAGGCTAAAAGCCAATTTGTCTATTTACATAGATTTGTGACACTGTGGTTAATGATTTCATTCAACTGAGTACTTTTCTCCACAGTGCGTATTCTCTGTGGGGCACACAAAGCCTATGTTCCCTTAGCATGAGCGTTATTTATAAGGATTGGATGTGTTAGAGAAAGAACATGATGTTATTCTTGAATTTTAAATGGAAAACTTAATGAATTAATAAATCTTGGCTGCTAAACCCAGCGCTGGCGAACAGAATAGGACAATGAGGTGGAGACAGCAATTGGAGCAGTCGCTCTGTTTATAAGCTGATAAGTCATGGACTGATGAGTCCATTCCTTAATTGTGAAGAAAACTCATTTTAGCCTCTGGCTGAAGAGGTGGGTTATTAATTGATCTTGTAATTAAAATAACATGTCATACTTGTTGGGAGGATAAAGGTGCAAGCCTGTATAAATCATCCCTTCCTTCGGAGCGTCTTCGTAACATGATAAATTAATTATTGTTGGTCGGGAGATGTGCCAGTTAGTCATTCAGTACATCCAACTGACACCGACATCATTGAACTTTACAGTCAGACATGCTATGATGTTTTAAAACCTATTAGGAGGGAAAATAATAGACTGGATTAGCTTTCATTTTCAGTTAACCCACCAACCTCTGGCTTCAGTGCGATAATAGAAAATCCTATTTAACTCTATTGGGTTTTCCCACCAAGCCTAGATTTATCCCAACAATAAAAACAGCCTGTTTTGAATGAGTCAACCTGATTTTTTTTTTGTACATGTCAAATCTGTTTGCGAAAGAAGAATCACAAAGGCCCTGAACCCTAGGGAACCTTGTTTGGCATGTATTGACGTATTCACCGATTTGTGAGGTGCTGTGTTCACAGGTATTTTCAAACGTAATCTCTGCCTTGTTATTTTAATTTGCGTTTGTGATCAAGCCACAACTGGCAAATTTGTCAAACAGTAAGCCCCGCAGCATCCATTTTTCATGCCAACTTTGCTATTTTCAGACCCTCCCATCTGCTACCAGCTTAGAAACTCACCAATGATTTACAGTTGCACTCTTTTGTTGTGAAGCCTGTAAGTGACTCAAGTTGTTGGGCTTCCGTGGCTTTTACACCACCATTTTGCTTGGCTAACGCTCATGTGTGATTGCTGTAATGAGAACTTCTTAAATGACTAATGTTATTGAATGCTAGACGCCATGAGTGTAGGTTTAATTAGGATTTTTTTTGTCTTCAGTAATTGTGTGAATTATTACCAAGCGACAACATCCTGCTGTCCCACGTGAAGCTAATATAGAAGTAACTCAAACTGCAATTCATCGAAATTCAGCTAGGCCTGGCACATTTCTGCACATTTCTGTTTACCCTAATGTTAAAATGGCCAACTTTACAGTGTTTACAGCCTGGTACAAAAAACAATTTTAGATAGCTAATATTACAGTTCATAACAACTGTGAGGGTGGTCAATTTGTTTATAACCTGTGCGTTTCATTTATATTAAGTCTGCATAATTAAGGGCGTGGCCACTTGATGACAGCTAGGTCTCGCTACTCGCCATTACGTCACCTCAGTTTTAATTGGAAGTAATTTGTGTTTTCCTCCTGTAGAAAAATGTCATAAGAACAATGTTTAGTGGCTCAATGTATTACAGCAGACTTTAAAAAAATAAATAAACACTTTATTGATATAGTATACAACCAAGCCCAAGTGGTCAAAACAGAAACGAGTCGCAGGTATTGAAGTGTTAAGCGTTTCTCCCCAAGAAAAACTCATCTAAGCAAAATGCTAGCAGTCATCTTTAGCTTCACTCACGCTCCGCTTCTTTGCCCAATTTTGGTTACCCCCGGTCGGCGCGATGACATGGGAAAGAATGGCAAAGGTTGGCCATGCATACTTTGCACTCTTCAGACACCTATGGGGGACATCACGGATACTACGTCTATATTTTTTACAGTCTATGATTATTACGTAAGGCTCTTTCAAAATATTTCACAGATTCATTTTCTGTCATCATATACAGTGTTACACACCAGATGGTATTCTTAGCAATGTGTCAGTTTGCAGATAGGGCAAATTTAGGTCAGATATGGACAAACTGTTGGGTTAAAAATGTCATTTGAAAGAATTAAAAGATTTAAACCATCTGTTGAGTTTGTCCATATTTGACCCAAATTTGAGTTGATACAATCAAGCATTTTTACAGCACAGATATCAGAAACTGTGTCACATTCAGTTTAAGACAGCAGTCTAAAACAAATAATTTATTTCAGATGTTTCCTTCAAGAATAAGTAAAGTGGAATTGACGAGTTCTGAACCAGGAGAAAGTTGGATCTGTTTTTACAGCTCACAGCATTAAGCATTTATATGCTTCTTTCAAGCCACAAGAAGACATTTTGCTTTGCAATCTTCCAGCTACTGTAAAGGTGAAATTATGATGTATGCTAAAGTTAGATGCAGCCAAGAAATAGGAAGTTACTCGAGTCATGTCAAGCTATTTTGAACATGTCTTCTTGGATGTGCCAAGTTTCCTTGTTTTAAGCATCCCCTTATCTCAAGGTTTTCTTTGGATGTTTGATTTTTTTTCCCCATATCTCTCCAATACAATATAAATAAAATATAATAAATAATACGTATGTATTCTGATTGCATATAAAATTTCCATCCATTTGGGCATACTTTAAGCATAATTGAACTAATAAACTTTATGTGATTGATATTTGTTGGTTAAACATTCATTCATTCATTTTCATTTCAGCTGAGTCCCTCAGCAGAATGAACCACCAACTTATCTAGCATATGTTTTTCGTAGCGAATGCCCTTCCAGCTGCAACCCATCACTGGGAAACATCCATACGCACTCATTCAAACACATAAACTACAGACAATTTAGCCTAACCAATTCACCTATACCACATATTTTTGGACTTGTGGGGGAAACCGGAGCACCCAAAGGAAACCCACGTGAACACAGAGAAAACATGCAAACTCCACACAGAAATGCCAACTGACCCAGCCGAGGCTCGAACCAGCAACCTTTGTGCTGTGAGGCGATTGTGCTACCCACTGCATCACCATGCTGCCTGTTGATTAAACAATAAAACAACAAGAACAAGATTTATGTAATAATACCAACAAATCCAATGAGTTTTAAATGCTTCTTTTTAATTCATCTATTGCACACTCAGAAATAAAGGTACAAAATCTATCCTTGGGGTGGTACCTTTTCAAAAGGTACAGTTTTGTACCATAAAGGTGGACATTAGTACATTTAGGGTACACTTTTGTACCTTTTGGTTCACTTTTGTACCTTTAAGCTACTATCGGTACACGTTTGTACTTTTTAGGTATTGATATGTATCTTTAGTGACCTGTTAGGAACAAAAAAGACCATTTTGCAAAGGTACCGCACCAGTGACAGATTTTGCACCTTTCTTTCTGAGAGTGTGTGTGGAGTATGGAGCTGTGCCATTTTTGCCCCTGAATATTAAGTAAATCAATCTCATAGAATTTAGCTAATTGGATTTGACTTTTTATACTGATATATTTATTCCATATTTATATCTTTTAACTGATTAAATCTCATAGTATATGATTTAGACTGATTCTAAGGAATCTGACAGCATACATTTAAAAAAACTGACAAATTAAATAAAATCAAAAGGTTACAAACAGTTAATGATAAACTTCATCGTGATTAATCTTTTTTGAGTGTATGTTACTGCTTTTTTTTGCCAGCACAACAACCTAAAGTAAACTATAATAAATATAATAAACTTCTAGGAAAGTACTACCAGTAAAATCGTAAAAACCCAGATAGACAACATTTACAATTAATGCAAGATAAAAATCTTGTCGCTTTAACCATTGCTGGAAATATTTGATGTAATGTACACGAGTCCAAAAATATATAACATTATTTTAAAAGTTTTTAATGTATATTTTGGTATAAAACTCTTACATATTGTATATTGATCTCCCCCTCACGTTGCTAAAACTCATAATGATTGACCCATAATGATTGGACTGGATTGACTTTCAAAATATTATAATTAAAAACAATGATGATAAAATCCAAGGGCTAAACTGTCCTATTGTCTTTGATAAACAATGTTCTGTATTTTTTTTTTTTAAATAGCACTTCATATATGGCTTTGTGAATAAAACACATACTGTATGAAAAGAATTATTCAACATCAGACACTGTAAAAAAATACTGGTTGTCTCAAAATTTTAAGCTGAATCAAATTAACCTTATGAGTCTATTGAACTTAGATTATATTAAACTGACTTAAAACAGCGTGCGTACCTTTTAAAATTAAGTAAGAAACATGATTAACTTGGTTTAATAAGTTACAATGACCTAAAAGATATGCTGTCAGGACCAGTTGATCATATAATTTTTTACAGTGCAGCTGTCATTTGGCACATCAGTTCTAAATTCAGTTTTTTTAACCAAATGCATATATTTTCTCAGTTGTATTTCTCAGTTGAATGCTGATGCATTCACTTCTGCTCTGGTTTAAACTATATTTTGATGTTTCGAACTGGATGACTTGCATGAGTTCGGTCCCTCCGGACCCTTTATCACTGCAGTATATGTGCTCAAACCATTTTAATTAATGTGAAAAGTTGTGGTTGCAGTTGTGGCTAATGCTTTGTTTTCCTCCCTGGGTAGTTCTTGCTAATGCAGTTTTATAATGAACTGAATCATCCCTCAGTGAGGACAGATGCAGTGGTTTGTTAGATACGAGGAGTTAGCTGTGTGGATATATATCAGAGCCAGCTTCTCTTGTGCTATTAGGCAACCTGCCAAGACATGCCAATAGCTTACAATACAGCGCAAATCTCACTGATGAATGACACAGACAGATACATACCATATCTCACCCACAGCAGATTTCAGCCGCTCTCAAATCTCTGCTTTATTTGCAAAACACATAAGCTGAATTAACTTGAAATCCACTTGTAACCTCCAATATGGAGGTGTTTTGCAGATTCGAAGCATGCACACACTCATAACAGACGCATAGATGTTTCTAGAAAATGCACTCTTGGATTCCTTCACGTTGGCTGTGTGTGCAGAGAATTTGCAGGTTCTGCCTCTGAATGCCATGTTATAGCATCCAAATCCATTTAAGTAAGCTCACACTGATTAACGGGCCAGAGAAGCTGTGAAATATTTCGACTTCATCCCAACTGAAATGTCAGGTAGCGTGGCAAATGTTTGAAGTGAACTGAGGTAGAGATTTCGGGGGATTTTTTTATTCCGAAAGGCTGAACTTGCTATCACAAATACAGACACCTTCATGACACCTGACACATGATTTGAATATTGCCAAAATCTCTTGTATAGAAATCTTATCTATGTAAATATATGCAAATTGCATATATGACACATGAATTTCACAAATATAAAATATATGTCATATACACTACATATATTTCAAAATATTGGCAAAATGTCAGTTCACATGTATATTTATTTTCAACCATTGGAAATACAAATATGTATATGTTCAAATATATATTTAAAGCTTTTGAAAATGAATATTGAAGGAAATGGCTATTTACATATATATCTGGTTACCCCCCGACATCGATTTTACTTCTGAAAAAATCTGTGACATACAGTAAAGGCTTTATTTTAACGATGCATGGCGCAAAAGCATTAAGGGTGTTTCCAAATCCACTTTTGCTATTTTAAGCATGGAAAAATACACTCTACGCCCTGGTGCATGGTCTAACAGGATTGTGCTTATTATCTTAATGAGTTATGGGTGTGTTTTGAGCATAACGTGCCTTAAACTAATGAGAGTGTCATCTCACATTCCCTTTAAGAGTAAGTTGCGTCGAGCCATGACGCATTTGCTATTTACATGGCGGACTTTGTAAGTGAAAAAACGAAACACTTCACTAGCAAGAAAACAGTTAAACAAACCATCTGCAGTGTGAGGAAAAAGAACGAGCCTCCTCTATTCGGCCTCTTTACTTTCTTGTGACTTTACTTTTACTCTTTGCTTTACTCCTTTACTTTCGTGGATAAGGAAATGGTGAAAACTCACTGACTAAGAGTCAGTTGCGTCGTGCCATAGCGCATTTTCCATTTACATGGCGAACTTAGTAAGTGGAAAAACTGAATGCTTCACTAGCGAGAAAACAGTTAAACAGACCATCTACAGTGAGGATACTTCTTTATTTACTTTCTCATTATTACACTTTTACTCATTACTTTACTCCTTTACTTTCATGAATAAGGAAACTGTGTTGTACGCACTCCACTAAAGACATCCATTAGCCTACATATTTAATTTAGTTCGTTAAGCACAAAGATTTGTTTCAAAACTATTTCTCAATTCAGCGTGATGCAAAACATGTAAATCAGTCTGAAAATAGCAACAAATCGTGCCAAACACGTCTTGTGTTTTATTTTTTATTGTGCCGGGTGTACGATAGGGCCCTTGGAGTTACATTGTGTTAAGTTTTCCCTTAATTTTTTTGAGCAGTATATTTTTTTCAGTCATTGGATTTACAAATATATACATACAGTATGTTCAACTATATATCTGCAATTCCAATGGTTGAAAAAAAATAAAAATAAAATATATATATATATCCATTATATACACACACACACAACCATTGGAAATACAAATATGTATATGTTCAAATATATATTTAAAGCTTTTGAAAATGAATATTGAAGGAAATGGCTATTTACATATATATCACACACACACACACACACGCACACACACACACACAGCCATTATTTTCAATATTTTGAATATATTTTCAATGCATATATTACAAATATTTTGTGTAATATGTGAAATCAAAATATGAACTTGTATGTCATAATGTAGATGATATTTGCAAATACTGCCAAATATAAAATTTCTGTACAGGCTTTTTCAGTGGTGAGACTAATGGATCTAAATATACATTTGCATGTACTGTTTCGTGTATTAACTTTATATTAAACAATTGGCATGAGATCTGCATGGACATCTGCAAATCATGAAGCCAGTTTATTATTTAAAAAAATATATATTGTTTAATTGCTTAAAACTGTATAGTTTGTTATATTAATGTGCATGGTAGTGTTCAAAATAGAGGAAACCCCCTTTTAAATGTAACGTCATTCAAGAGATTTGTTCAAAACAATAGTCTCTTCTCAGAATGCATTCAGGGCATTCCTTGTGTTCTTGTGGACTTATCTTACCCAGCCTAACCTTGGCTATAGTCCTGACATATACCACTGCATCTGATGTCTCTGTAGTTGTTACACATGATATATATAATTCATCTTGGGTATATCTAACAGGCAGTCTTTGGTCTCATGAATTTATTATTTGTCTCGGGCATATAGGTTTGGCAGAGCGCAAAGTTAAGTTTCATAAGTTTATTATTTAATAAACCTTTCCATTGTACTCCAGTACAGACTTTGAACATTTTAGTGAATAGTGTGCTTGTCTTTTTACTTCTTATACAGTACTTGTTTATCTTTATAGACTTACAGTAAGGGCTGTTCATTAAAACTGGCAAAAAGAGACACATTATATTCTTATATTTCAGCACATTTACACATAGTGTTGATAATAAGAACAAATATGCATATTGCCTGAACAACATCAATTAATTGTTTCGGCTTTTATTTTAAAATGAAAAGAGGCAGTTGTGTTTATACACTGCCTGTCCAAAAAAATAAAAAAGTCACCAACTAGATTTAACTAAGCTTGAATCATTACTGCAACGATGATTGTATTTAAGATGCGATGATATGTTTTAGAAGGGTTCAATTGTTGACACGCATTAAGCAAAGAAACCTCTGTAGAGGTCAGCTGACTTCCTAAATACGCAAATGACCAAGGTATTCCATCAATGGATTTTTCCTTCCCTGACGGCACGGACATATTCCAAGTTGACAATGCAAGGATTTGTGGGGCTCAAATTATTAATGAGCATGAGATATTCTTTTTACACATGGATTGGCCACCACAGAATCCAGACCTTAACCCTATTGAAAATTTGGGATGTGCTGGATAAGATTTTTTTCCTAGCGGTTCGACTCTCCCATTATCAATACAAGATCTTGGCAAAAAAATTAATGCAACTCTGGACAGGAAAAAAATGTGACAATGCAGAAGCATATTTTAAACAATGTCATAATTGCTTATGCGTGCTGTAATCAATTAAACTTATAACAATTATACTCCTAGAATCAAAAGGTCATTATTGACCATATTTGGAATGGTCATAAATATGAGCTCTGCTCTCTCACACAAGTGCATACATCATGATGTACTCTGAAATAAACATGCAAAATAATCATACTTCATTTGTCAACAAAAAATATTTTAGTAAACAGTAGAATGGATGCCCTGTGATGTGATGAATTTAAGTAGTGGTGAGCTTTATTTTAGCATAGAGTGACTGAGCAATCTAATAAAAACCCATCAGACAGGGTCACCTAAAATTAAACTCAACAAAAGAGACAGACAGAGATGTGTTGGGTTGTATTTTGGAGTTATAATGGAAACACAGCCAGGAAATAATAAACATCTGCATAAACAGATGATGTTTAATAAAATATGTTGCTATTATTTCATTCCAAATATTTGATTTAAATATTTAGCGCTTCAAAATGCACCATGCATTCTCTATCAGAGACAGGTCAGGACTGCAGGCAGGCCAGTCAATTACATGTTTACTCGTAATGTGGGCCAAATGCTTAAACGTGCATTAAACACAAAACTCTATATTCTGTGTTTAGTTTTGAGGAAAGCCAAGTAATTATTCGATAATGAACAAACTATTTAAAGCAAGTCACTGAATGTTTCTTTCAAAGCAACATACTTTGAGTTAAGTTCCTAGTTTTTGTGAAAAAATATTGTGTAAAATTAGATGTCAATTACTTTTAAAACTAGTATTTATACTCTGCAACTCTCAAATCATGTGCCCACTTTACAAAATTTTACTTGACAACCTAATTTCACGTTTCACTCAGTCAAACACCAGATTGCAGAAAGAAAATGTTATTTCAAATGACATTTCAGTTTCGTTTGAGATTCTCTGCGCTCGCAGCCTTGTCCTTTCTACACTCATACATTATAAGCACAGCAGTCATTTGTCCTCGCCTTTGTCATCAGCAATGTGTTCCTTTAATCTCTTATTTTATGTTATCTCTAAATCTTATGCTAGCCTGCTTCTGTGGAGCTCAAGTTATGTAATGCTCCCTAGGTATTTTCATGGGCTGATGCCTGTACTGTAAATGTATGATCCAGCCAAAGCACAAGATTCATCCATTGCCACTTTTTTTTTGGATCAGACAGCCTTCTCTTACAACATATGCCAAAACACTGCATCCAAGCAATGTTGATGTGTCACACTTCTATTTTCATACCTTCCCAGGAGATTGTGCAGTGAAGATGAGCAGCACAGTATCAGGAAGCAAAATATCTTAACGCCTTGATTACAGTGATGGATATACTGTACAGTACATAGTCTATTCACACAACCATGGAAGCTTGATTACGTTAAAGTGCCTCTACAGTGCAGTATGTAGTGTTAAATGTTCCTAATTTTGTTTCCTGTATTAGGTAAACATCAATCTGAGGTCCTAAAATATGTTAAATATACATACTGTATCTTTTATCACAGTATCTGAAGTTTTTTATTGAAGGATCTAGTCTTTTTAAGCTCCTCCTTTCAAAGAACATAGTCCCGTCTGATTGGTCAGATGGTCGAGTGTTGTGATTGGTCTGCTGTTGTTGGAAACAAAAACACATTATGATCTAAATTTCAGCTTTAGAGGCTTCCTCAGTGCTTGTATACATTTCAAGAGTTCACACTTAGATATTGTTTGACAACTGTTAGCAGGTTTGGCATGCTGTCCCGGGAGAGAACCCTGAGCTCGGAGATAGGTGAGCCCAGGGCTCCCGCCTGGTCCATAGAGCATATGCGGGGAGTACGAGATCAGGTGGTTCTCGAGAGCTCCCCAAATGCAGGAGACTCGGGACAGCAGCCGTGTATTCGAAGAAACTCCCCAAAAGGCTTGGATGGCTATATCCGGCTGCTGGATATAGTGGTTTTTCAGAAGGAAAGGTAAAGGGGGCTCCTGTGGGAGCAAAGGGTGATACAGACTCCTGCGGGAGCCCGAGCAGGGTTGGCGTGGGCTATGAATACTCCTGCGGGAGTATAGACTCTGGGAGACCCCTGCGGGGGTTAGAGCCATGGGGTGGACAGGAATCCTGCTGGGGTAGTAAAAATGGGGAAGGGCAAGTGAGGACTCCAGCTGGATAGTGGGGGGTGAAGGGGGCTGGGGTGGGGCATGGACTCCAAAGGAGTGAATTGCTCAAGGAACACTCCTTGCGGAGATAGAGCTGGGAGGTGGCAGCGCTATATATAAATATATATGTATATATGAAAATATATAGATATATAAATATATAATGGGGTAATCTAGTGCCTTGGGGGGGCGATTTTTTTGACTCCTGCGGGAGTCGAAGCTCCTGGACACTCCTGCGGGAGATAGAGCTGTATGTGCCATCTCCAGCTGGAATCGGGAAGAGGAAGGGCAGGTGAAGGCCCCAGCTGAAGGGTGAATGGCAGTTGGGCGATGACCCCTGCGGGGGTCGATGCTCGGGACCACTCCTGCGGGAGTTAGAGCTTGAGGGTGACGGCACTATATATAAATGTATATTTATATGCGTGGGTGCATATATATATGCATATATATAAATGAAATAAAATAAATGAAAGGTAAATGTGTAAAATAAAAGTATAAGAAAATAAAATAAGCTAGGGCCGGGGAGGGTCGGTGACGTGACTCGTGCTCGTGTCACAGCTCGGGGTTGGTTGAGCTATTTTTGGCCAGCTCCAGTAGAAGTCGGGAGAGATGAGGGGGAGGTGAAGACTCCTGCTGGAGGGTGACGGGCAGAATTGGTGCTCTGGGGGTGTTCCTGCGGGAACAGAGCGTGGTGGTGGCAGCGCTATATATAAATTAATATGTATATGCGTGGGTGCATATATATATGAATTTATATAAATAAAATCAAACAGAGAGCAAAAATAAAGCTATATTATATGTCATTGTTAAAATGACCTATAATATGTAAAAGCTAGGGTTGGGGGAGGGGCTGTGAGATGATTCCTGCGGGAACCGAAGCTCGGGGTAACACTCCTGCGGGAGTCAGAGCCATGGGGGGGGCAGGGTCCTACAGAAGTCAGGGAAAGGTGGAGGGGTGGTGAAGACTTCTGTGGCAGCGGCCAGGGGGGGCGGGGGTGACAGAGGGGGCCTGGGCGGGAAAAACTCCTGCTGGAGTTGGGTGAGTGAATAGGGAGAGAAAGCTGAGTGCGACTCAGAGCCAGAAGGAAGAAAGCAGGGTTAGGTGGCTGGGTCGTGCCCGTGCCCTTGGGTGGCTGAGTAGCTCCTCCGCCCTCTGGGAGCCGGGATGGCTGTGTCTTGTCTTATCCCTGGATTAGGCTCGTGCCTTTGGCCGCTAGGTTTAAGGTGTCTGCTGGTGAGGGTCCTTTGGGCTTCCTTTAGATGACTGTGGCTGAGTCGAATGTAAGATTTGAAGGTATCGGAAGACCACCTTCCTATTGTTTGTATGTGTTGTTGAGATGCCCTTTATGTGCAACTGTGGTGGCGGCTCCAAATCTGACTGGAGTATGAATCTGGTGGGAAGCCTGAATGGTGGAGGACTGCTTTAATGTGTTTTTGAAACCAAGGCGTGTCACTGGATGGTGTGTGAAAAAAAGGGGGGCTGGGGGACTTAAGCTTAGCATTTCCTATAGTGTATGTATGCTAGGAGTGTTTGGAATGGCTTGTGGGGAAGGGGATATTGAATATGTAGATGCATTGTCCTTTTCTGGATTAATCTGTTTATCATGATTGATAGTTTCCTCGTCAATCAAAGTTAGATCTGTAATGGTGGGTTGGATGTTGGGATCAAATTAGATGTTACTGTAATTTCACAACATCTGAGAAACTCGAAAAAAAAAAAAAAACAAGAGTAAACATGCATCTAGAGTGTGGTCTGTATGCAAGGATAGGTATCCTTCTGAGTGTGGAAATGCGTTGGAGAGTATGTAGGGCGAGATGGGCAGTCTGATGTCTGGGAGAGTGGGAAGCCTTTAATAAGAAGGCCGGTTTGTGAATTAGCAATAGAATCATAGTTTGTGTGAATGCAAGTATGTGATGAATAGACTGATTGTTTGCGGGGGCAAACGGGAATGAAGTGTTATGTGGGGAATGAAATGTTTGGATGTGTTCTGTAGGGAGGAACTATTGAGATATTCTGGGGTTACTTCCTAAAATATATTTATAGGTGTTGATGCAAATCATGCATGTGGGAATGTCATCTTCAAAGGAGGGATGAGGTCAGGTGCGGCTCTGCTTCTGGTACCAGTTTCTAGAAACAAAAGCAAGAAAGGGAATCAGCAATTTCCTTATATAATTAGGAACATGTACAACAGTTATAAATTAATTTATTTTATTTATTTTATTATTATTTTTTTATTTTTTTTATTTTTTATTTTTTGCTGAAGTCCAAATGAAGAGTTGTATATGAATTTAAGCATGATAATGAAAATGATAACGCCTTTTGTTAGTGCAGTGGACAGCGGCTTCATTGTAACGGTAAATGAGAATTTTGGAGGCGGACTATTAATTTCTCCGCGATATGGTCCGTTGGTAGCGCGTCGGCAGTCCTGATAACATCCCTCTAAGCCTACGGCGGGGGCGGCGTCTGTGTATTAAAGATATGTACGGAGGATGAAATTGGATCGTTTATAAATGAGTGGGCAGCAATTCCAGCGCTTAGGAAGGAAAGCATAAGCCGGTCGCACGCCTTAAGCGCTGTTCGGTGACGTGCTGCGTTGCGCCATGCATTTAGAATTCAAAACATATGTTCTATCAGGGTGCGCGTCGGGGGCTGTCCGCAGTGCTTAGTCACAATTCAGGACTCTATTTGTATTCTGCCGCGCCACGGAGCGCTATGTAAATAGTTTAGTTTAAATTACATATGAATTTGCGTGTCTGGTGTGCATTAGCCTTCCCCCTGTCATGTGCGCACCCCGTCGCCGCGCTGAGCGGTGCCTCCGGTGCGCGACGGCCTTCAGACCGAGTTGATATGGCCGAGATCGGATAGAGATATATTCTCATCTAATCCGGGGACTGATGCTGCGAGTTGGAGGTGCGTGACAAAAAGGCGTCCCTGCAGGATAATGCGCGTGTGAGTTTTGATGTCCTAAGATAGACAGTTTGTGCTTAGCGCGATCTTTTCTCTTCAAGAATATATAAGGGAACTAAATTTCAGTCGATTTATTTAGGTATGCATGTATGCAATTCTGCGAATCCAAATTGATGCTTAGGAATTTTATAGAAGTGCTTGAGCCGGAGGTTCTTCCACGATGGAAATGCCAATATTAGAAAGACTTGTCACTAAGTTTTCTTATATCTTCAGATATATTATATCTTCAGAACTTATATCTCAGAGATACGTGTAAACGTCTAGTAGATGAACTACGTGCGAACGCCGTAGTTATTGGCGAGAATCCCGCAAATTGTTTCTGAAATGGGGTTACTTCTGCGTCCGAATGATAGACAGACTGCGAAGTAGAATTGTGATGCCTGATTAATGTCAGAAATCGGAGATACCAGAGATCAGGGTTTAATGGAATTACTTAAAAGGCGGGGGTGATGTCGACTGCGAAGCTTTGCAGCAGACTAGATTAATTAAATATCACGCCACAAACCAAGAAATCTCTTTAGGGCATCTTCGTTCGGCGTGATGAATAATGCTGAAAAAGGCGGAATTATGAGAAGATGAAAGATCCGTTATTAGACGTTTTTAGAAACGTTCTAATGCCCATTTCAGTAGGCTAATGTGAATGTGCTTGACGAAGCAGCAAGAATGAGGGGATCGAACATGAATTTATTGTCGATCTCTTTTTCTATAATAGCTCTGTGATTTCTGGTTCAGCGTTGGTGGAGGGCTGGGAAGGGAGCGCCAAGATACCGGGCTTGGATCCGTACGGACCTGGAATGAGAAATTCAGAAAAATTAGGTCAGGGTGCAAACGTAAATCAGTATAAAGATTAAAAATGTTGACAAGTAATTTGTTTTCTTTAGACTTGGCTGACGGCGTGCCTGTCGCCGCAGTAGTAGCAAGTGTGAGAGGAGGGAAGGCTGGGTTTAGAGTGGTAAGGATTGCTGGAAGAGGAGGGCTGGAGTTTGTACTGGATTGGGGAGCTGCAGGCTAGAAGAGTTGCGTTATTGTCCGGGAGATTCCGAGATTGCTTTAGGGCTTTCTCTGGTGGCCCGGGGTGGCGCAGTGTTTGTTGGCTGTAGTACGTAGTGTTTAGGGAGCGTAGCAGGACCGTGTGGTTGTAATGTCCTAGGGGGGCGGAGTCAGCGAAGACGTGGATTCGTAAGGTCTTTTCAGGTTTGTTGCAGCAGTATGGAATTTGTGGTTCCGGCGTCTAGGAGTTTGGAGGAGTTCTGTGACTGTCGTTTGTTGGATACGAGAGACGTATGATGACGCTGGAGAAGGTACGTGGCGGTTTGAAGTAGCGGGAGATAGAGGATTGAATAAAACATTGTGCTCTGGCTGGAGTAGCTAGGCCTTTGGCCTCTTACTGGAGCCTCAGTCTCGGGCAGACTTCCAGGCTGAGCTGGGTGTTGTTGAGATGGGGCTGATGTTTCAGGGAGCGCGGAGCTTTCTTTCTTGCCCGTTGCTGTGCTGTTGTGATCTCCGCCGCCTCCGTTGTTGTTTTCGTTGTAGTTGACGACGATATGATGATGATGATGATGATGATGATGATGATTGAAAATAGTAGGAGGTTGTTTTGTCCGTGAGTAGCTTTCGGAAGAGCTGGAGCGGACTTGTCGTTAGTTTCTTCGGAAAACGAAGATAAGAGAGTAGTTCTAGCTAGGCTACTTATAGTGAGTTGGGGTTAATCTGATTAGCTAACTAGTGAATGTAAATGAGTGGCCAGCTGCGGTCAATCATATCACGTGCTCCTCTCGAAATTAGTTTGAAAACTTCACTTAAACGGAAATGCCAGTGTTGGCATCCAATAGCTTTTCAGTAACGAAGCTATTTTTTTAGTCAAGTAGCGCAGTAGCGTCCACACAAGCTACATTTGCCAATCGCACATCAATAAGTGGCAGCACCAACATTCACGGAGCTGTGAGGCTGGTGTCTAACCGATGTAGGTAAATCCAAATGATGGCGAGAATGACGATTTATTCTTCTTCCTGTTTCACTATGGTTGACAACAAACTATTTGGTGCATTAATGCCACCTCTAGCTCTGGTCAGTGAGGTCGCAAATCAATCATTGGGCTGACATGAGAAACTTGCTTGATGGAAAGATGACTGAGGGAGAGGAGTTTTATATATATATATATATATATATATATATATATATATATATATATATATATATATATATATATATATATATATATATATATATATATATATATATATATATATATACTGTATATATATATATTTCATGATAGTTATTAATAGTACTACAATATGTAAGTTAGTGTAATTTAATGCTTATTCGTAAATATTTCCCTTTACTATACATTACTATAGTATTTTAAATGTGTAACGCCTGGTTTTATTGGATTGTTTTGTTTCTGCTGTTTTATACTATAATTTATTTCTGTTTGGTACAATATTATTTACAGTAAATAAATGAACTAAACAATTCTGCCTCATATGATTCATTGACAATTTCAGTGATCACTAAGATATGAATGATAATTGAGGTTGCTTTGATTTAAAAATGAAAATTGCAAAAATAGCTTAAATGTAGCTAATCTACTTTTGCAAAGTAGCTTTTAGCTTAGCTTGCCACATTTCCCAGGGTTTAGCTTTTAGTGTAGTTAAGCTACATTTTAAGTGTTGTAGCTAATAGCTTAGCTCGTATCATTTTTTAAGTAGCTTGCCCAACAATGGGAAATGGTAATGATGGTGTTGGTTTTACCATATCATTTTGACCCAACTCTTCAGTCTTTGGAAGTGCAGACAATATGGATTTGCTTTCACCTTGCAAAAAAAGTCTTTTTGACCTGTCAACAGCATGTAACTATAGTAACTGAGGGTGGGTGAAAACAGATATTGTTTACATTCAGCCATTAATGTGTGATTTAAACACAAGCATTTTCATAGACAAATAGCAACATTACACACTCGGTGAAAGTTAATGTCTGCAAAAGCTTTATTGGTGGACTTAAATGTTGTGATTTCTATGCATGGGTTTAAAAAAATCTTAAGTGAACACTTATATAATATAAGGGATTGGTAGCTGATATCCAAATGGAATTGAACATAAAACTCTCTGTTAGTATTGCAGAACTATGTACAATTTGAGAAAGCTCTTGCCTTCGTGTACATAGGCCCTATTGTGGTATGTGAATGTGTGTCCTGTGAGATTTCTTTTACAAACGTTCACATATTAAGAAAAAAATGTGTAGTTTGGATATAAATACTGATGTCTATGGCAGTGATTAAAATCGAGTAAATGACATGTTGAACGTAACCCGACACCTTATAGAACATTTGTATCAATTACAGCGTTATGCCAGTAGGTGGCGAATGAGTGACTGAAATTTATTTGTCATTGAATCGTTCATTCATTTAGCACCAGGGTCAGTGGTGGTACTGAAACATATTGATTTGAGATTTAGAAGAAAAAATAAAAAATAATCCTTTAGTGAACATTATTATTTAATTGGAGTGATTTGTACCTGATATCCAAAAGGAGTTTAAAATAGCATCCTCTGTTAGTATTATTACTATTTAAATATTTTTTTAGTTGTTTACAATTTGAGGAAGCTCATGCCTTCATGTACATAGGCCCTACTATGATATGTGATTGTGTGTGTCCTGTGAAATTTCTCTGATACAAACATTCATATACTGGGATAAAATGTAGTTTGGATATAAACACTGCTTTCTATGGTAGTGTTTAAAATCAAGTGAATGACATATAGAAAGTAACCTGACTCTTCATATAGCATTTGTATTAATTACAGCATTATGCCAGTAGGTGGTGACTGAGAGACTTTAATATATTTGTCATGTGAAAAGACGAGTGACGGAGTGTAATGTACTTGTCAATCACTCACTCATTCATTCATTCATTCATTCATTCAGCACCAGGGCCACTGGTTGCACTGAAACATTTTAATTTTAGGCTTGGGTAAAAAAATAATAATTTAGTGAACATTATTATTTAAATTGAGTGAGTTGTACCTGATATCCGAATGACATTGAATATAGAATTATTGGTTAGTATTGTTATTATTTAAGTAATCCATAGATAGTTAGTTAGCAAAAACTATGTACAATTTGAGAAAGCTCTTGTCTTCATGTACATAGGCCCCACTGTGATATGTGATTGTGCGTGTCTCCTGTGAGATTTCTGTTTCAAACATTCACATACTGAGATAAAATGTGTAGTTTGGATATAAACGCTGCAAACTATGGTAGTGTTTAAAATTGAGTAAATGACATATTCAAAGTAACCTGACACCTCAAATAGTGTTTGTATCAATTACAGCATTATGCCTGTAGGTGGCGACTGAGAGACTGAAGTGTATTTGTCATTGAATCATTCATTCAGCACCAGGGCTACTGGTGGCACTGAAATATTTTGATTTGAGGCTTGGGTTAAAAAAAAAAACTTTTACTGAACATTATTATTTAAATGGAGTGATTTGTACCTGACATCCAAATGGTATTTAATATAGAATTCTCTGTTAGAAGTTATTATTTAAATAATCTATAGTTAGTTAGTTAGTCAGTCAGTCAGTCAGTTAGTTTGTTAGTTAGCTGCTATCTATGGTAGTTTTTAAAATTGAGTAAATGACATTGCAAGTAACCTGACACTTTATATACCATTTGTATTAATTACATTGTTATGCCAGTAGGTGTCGACTGAGATACTTTAATGTATTTGTCATTCATTCATTCAACACCAGGGTAACTGGTGGCACTGAAACATTTTTATTTGAGGCTAAAGTTCCCTTAGTGAACATTATTATTTAATTTGAATGATTTGTACTTGACACACAAATGAAAATAAAGCATCCTTGACTAAAGGAAAAACTTAATTCATTATGAAGGCCAAGGAACAGTCATGTTTTTAAAAACTACATACTGATTTCTTTTAATTGTCAGTGAATATTTTTTCTCCATTACACCTTGTCTTTTAACTATAAATGCAGTGACATTTTTCGTTCCTCGTGCTTATTTTTAGAAGCCTCATTTTTAAATGCTGCAAATTACTTTTGATATGCAAAGCGAGATATACTCTCACTTCCATGTGCAATGTGTAGAAGCTCATGCCTTGGTATTTGTTAAATGATGCGATACGTCTACAGTGCATGACATAACTTTGGAGCTCGAAGTCAAACATCAGTCTAAAAAACACACACACACACACTTGTTTATGTTCTCAACACAATAGTGGGAAATTCTTTTTCAGCCTTCAGATAACATGAAACACATTACAGTGAAGGCCTGGAGAACTTCATACCTTCAGCTGTGGGGTTATAGAAGAGAATGTCAAAAATTCAATCAGGAAAAAATAGTCTGAACACAGACCTCAATAACTTGCAGGTGATTTTCGAAGAACGAGTTGCCTAGAATATAAATGCCCCCCACTCAAATTCAGACATAGCAAGTAATTTAACGCTAGCTAGAAAGACATAAGTGGATCACCTGCTTGAAGGGAGTTATTTTCAGATTTTTTCAGACCATATTTAACTTAGTATTCCACACAGGCCCGCTTTATTTGTGTGTATATTAAGTACGGTGTTATTTCGTTCATAGCCTTTTTTCTGTATGTCATCTTATATTTGAACGCATGCCATTCTACCAGCTTACTCTGTTTACCTCTGCGATGGAAATGAAATACAATGAAGATTTATGTATGATAAACATTTCTTTTCTTTTCTTCCCCCCATTGAGAAAGGTTGTTGCTTCTCGACGGTTTAAAAAATAAAAATTCAGCCTGTAGTTAAAGCTCGCTGGAGAGATTTACACCGCATTTGTGAACATGAAAGGACCCTCATTTTACATGCACATATTCAGAGAAACCTTCCTCAGCTCCCCAGCCTTTGAACAGCCATTAAACAATTTATCACCGAGCAGTTCATTTCATTTCGCCAACCCTTGGGACGAATGGTATTTCTCAGCATTGCACCCATAAGATTTACACGTGTTGACCACTCTGAATCTTATTGCTAATTCACTCCTGCCCCTTTCACACAACTTGTAAATGAAAACTTTTGCCTTTTAGGAGGCTTTTCCTCTCAGGCACGGATTGGGGTTGGTTTATTTTGAGTTTGGCTTATTATGTGTGTTCACTCTTGCCCTAAATCACGTTGGTTTTTATTTTCTTTCTGTAGTTCCTCCAGCAATCCATGAGATGAAAAGTCACGGGGTCCGACCCGGTCAGGTTGCCCTGCTGAGATGTGAGGCAGCAGCTGTCCCTTCTCCAGTTTTCGAGTGGTACAAGGGAGAAAAAAGGTAAAAAAAAAAAAAGAAAACAAGAGTGATAAATGATAAAAGCTTTCATTTGATTAGCTTAGCAGTACAGCGATCATTAGTCATACATTATGCATGTTAAGTGAGTTTATTTATGATGCAGAATGCCCACTACTGAGAAGCTTGATTTCAGGTTTGCTTTTTTGTAAAAAAGAAAAAAAAAAATCTGATCAATATTCATTTGCACTTGCTAGATTTGTACGATCAAACTGTGCAGCAGTTTTTGAGAGTTTCCTTCAGATTTAATCACCGAAAGCTGCATTACAGTCTTCAGCAGTATTAGTCTAATAGCTATGGATCTGCGGCTTATCAAATATTACAAAGTGTCTTATTAAAGAGTCTTAATTTCGGGAAGATAGTGACTCTTGGCACACAGCGTAAGCTTGTGGAAATCACTTTTTTTGCAACTTAACAGTCATTTTTAACTTTTAATTAAAGTCATACACTTCTGGCGAAAATAATATTTCTCCAAAGAGGTCTGAAGCAAATTGTGCCATTTGAGTCATTTAAGCAATTATATCCTAATTGATCATTCAGTGTTATATATTATTTTAAGAGTCGCTTCGAACTTATTATCAATTCAATAGTCTGTAGTGTTTCTTTTTGGATCCACAATGTATTTTTAAGCATTGGATGGGTGAAAAAAGACCATTTTTATATTTGCCAATGGTTTCTGTCAACTGTGGATCAGTATTAACATAACACGTACCTTTTCTTCACTCTTTGTGATATAATGGTAGATACAGGTTGGCCACAGATGGCTGAGTAGATGTAAGTGAGATAAGTTCAGTTGCAATTTAATATGCAGGAATGCAAGGAAGGATGCCAGTTGCAATTAAACATGCAAATATTTATCGCTGTCAGCGCACTGAAAAACACTGGCACACAACTTGACAATGTTTTGACTTTTATTTGTTTTTGATGTTTTTTTTTTATTATTTGACAGTGCTCTGGCATACATTTCTACTGCATATGTGTATATGTGTTTTCAAATTTCACTACCTTTTATTATTAATGAGATTATAATGTTTAAAACTAATAATAATACTAATAATAATAACAATACAGTGTTTCCTCTACAATTTTTTCCAGCTGTGGCGGCAGGTCTTTTTTACACAGATCAACCAACTACCTGTGGCGTTTTTTCAATGACAAATGTCGTGAGCGCATTTATGTAATAGCCTACGAGCATGCGAATCTCTTTGCTTGCGCGCCGATTTTTTCTGCTCTTGCACAAAACTTCTTGCACGCCCCCTAAATATAAGCTGCTTAAAGAGCGTGCAGATCTTCTTGTGCTCTCTCAAATAAACGCTGCTGAGGTGCGATTTAGTGTGTTTATGTCTCCAGCTTTTATTAGATTTGCTAGGAATATTTATGAATGCCTTCGGTATTAATGTGTCCTGAAATAAAGTAAAACGGCTATACGTTGTGTTTGCTGGCCTCACGCCGCATCACGCACCTGTCACAGTCAGCCAGTCAGTCAGTCAGTCAGCACGTAACCTTAAAGGGTTAAACAAATGACGCACAGCACTACTACGGTTACAGAAAAGTTTGCGCTGTTATAATTCACTTACCTTTTAATGCGTTTGTTGCGATTATCACCCACTATTAAAAAATAGCATGTTGTGAATGAGAAGTTGTAATGTAGCCGTGGCGGGATGAATCTTGGCGTGGCACCCCGCCATGGAAGAATGAATGTAGCGGAAACCATGCAATAATATGTGCTACATTTTGTTTTGTTTAATATTAAATACCAAAATACAGTTTAACAGTTTACAAAATTATTTGATCATTTTTAATCATGACATTTATGGGACATAATGATATTAATTTATATGAATTTAATGTACAGCCCCAAATCAGAAAAATTGGGACAGTATGGAAAAGACAAATAAAAAAGTAAGTAGTGATTTACAAATTTACTTTGACTTGTATTTCATTACAGACACTATGAACATAAAATATTTCATGTTTTGTCTGGTCAACATAATAGCATTTGTAAGTATACCTCTTTTCCTGTCATTCAGACCTGCAACATGTTCCAAAAAAAGTTGGGACAGGAGCAATTTAGGGCCAGTAATCAGGTAAATTGGTTAAATAATGATGTGATTTGAAACAGGTGATGTGATCAGGTGATTGTAATTATGATTTGCTATAAAAACAGCATCCAAGAAAGGTCAAGTCCTTTAGGAGCAAAGATGGGCTGAGGATCACCAGTTTGCCAACAAATGCATGAGAAAATTATTGAAATGTTTAAAAACAGTGCTCCTCAAAGAAAGATAAGAAGACATTTAGATATTTCACCTTTAATGGTGCATAACTGTAATAATTAATAGATTCAAGGAATCTGGAGAAATTTCAGTGCATAGAGGACAAAGGCGCAAGCCTAAGCTGAACAACTGTGATCTCCAATCCCTCAGTCAGCACTGCATCAAGAATCACCATTCATCTATAAGCGATATCACCACATGGGCTCAGAACTACTTTGGCAAACCTGTATCAAGCACCACAATTTGTTGTTACATCCCCAAATGCCAGTTAAAACTGTACTGTGCCAAAAGGAAGCCCTATGTTAACTGTGTCCAGAAGCCCCATGACTTTGCTGAGCTCGGAAGCATCTGGGATGGACCATCACACAGTGGAAATGTGTACTGTGGTCAGATGAATCAGTTTTTAAGGTATTTTGGGGAGAAATGGACGCCGTGTGCTGGTTGCGGAAGAAGAGGATACAGGTACTTGACTGGCCTGTCTGCAGTCCCGACCTGTCTTCAATAGAAAACGTGTGGCACATTTTGAAGTGCAAAATGCGACAACAAAGACTCTGTATTGTTGCCCACCATAAGACTTATTTGCAGGAAGAATGGGACAAAATTACATCTGAAACACTTCATCACTTGGTGTCTTCAGTCCCTAAACATCTTTTTAGAGTTGTGAAAAGGAATGGAATATGAATTTTTTATTTGCATTTTCCATACTGTCCCAACTTTTTCCGATGTGGAGTTGTAACAACATATATGAATATGTACAGTTGAAGTCAGAATTATTAGCCCCCCTTTAATTTTTTTTTCTTTTTTAAATATTTCCCAAATGATGTTTAACAGATCAAGGAAATTTCCACAGTATGTCTGATAATATTTTTTCTTCTGGAGAAAGTCTTATTTGTTTTATTTTGGCTAGAATAAAAGCAGCTTTTAATTTTTAAAAACAATTTTAAGGTCAAAATTATTAACCTCTTTAAGCCATATTTTTTTTCGATATTCTACAGAACAAACCATCATTATACAATAACTTGCCTAATTACCCTAACCTTCCTAGTTAACCTAATTAACCTAGTTTAAATGTCACTTTAAGCTGTATAGAAGTGTCTTGTAAAATATCTAGTAAAATATTATTTACTGTCACCATGGCAAAGATAAAATAAATCAGTTATTAGAAATGAGTTATTAAAACTGTTATGTTCAGAAATGTGTTTAAAAAAAATCTTTTCTCCGTTAAACAGAAATTTATGAAAAAGAACAGGGGGCTAGGAATTCAGTGGGGCTAATAATTGTGACTTCAACTGTATAACTTGAATTTAATAATAGTGTTGTGGATGTTTTCATCCACTCTGGTGTGATTTTGAGTGTTAATTTGGCCACAACTTTCTCTGTTTCAGCAAATGCAATGATTTTTTTGTGAAAAATCTTATTTTGACACATATTTTGGGAAAATGCTATGCAGTTCTTCAAAAATACAACAATACACTGTGGGCAAATTTACTACCTTTTCCCCATTGACTTCAATTATAATGCCTTTTTTTATTGCAAAGCCATGGCACCATATAATCATGCATTTTTGATTGTTGGTTTTCCCTGTTGGGAAGAGTTAGCATTTTTAGTTTTTACTGTTGATCATCAGATGCAGTGCAAACTAAGCTTAGATTCTGCCTTATATATGGAGTATTGTGTGTGTGTGTGTGTGTGTGTGCTTGTGCGTGAGTGTGAGGGAGACCTTTGCACACTTACTGTATCAAAATAAGCCCCTCAGCTCTCAGAACATGTGTATTTTTTCTCACACACTATAATCTGCTGCTTTACTCCATAGAACGTCTTATAAGATCAAGAACCATTTTTTTCCTGGACCTATCTAAAGGGTTAATGCTGCCAACTGATAATCAACAGTAAAAATTACACATTTTACCTCTTTCCAACAGGGAAAACCACCAACAATCAAGAAATCATGATTATATAATGTCATGGCTTTGCTATCAAAAAAAAGTCATTATAATGGAAGTCAATTGGGCAAAAACAGCCACAAACATAACGAAAGTGTAGTAAATTTGAATGGTACACAAGGGATAAGTTAAATTTGTTATGCTCTTTTGATGAAATGGTTTACATACAGTTTAACGGCCAGTAATAAATATTTACAGTATGGCCAGTACATTTTCTCATGTCAGCTGCCATTTTTAGTCTTTGCTCTGCGTCTATATATTATTTTTAGATTTGTCCACTTACAGCTATTTCACTGTATGCCTGTGAGTGATTTTCATTAGTACGTTACATAATTCATAAAGCACTTTTTTTAATAAACTAAATATGATTAGCACACTTAAGGCAGAAATCACACACATATTTTGTGTGGAGTTTAGCTGAATGAAATGCAGAAAACTGTGCCGAAGGTTAAAAGAAAAATACTTGAGGACTAAATTCTAATAATCAAGAGCATGTTTTTCTGTGTTTAAAAACAACCAGATTAATGAAATGTCATAAAGGAGAAAATAACTCTTGAGTTAACTCAAAGTAGTTATCTAATATTTCTTCTAATATTTCTTCTCTCTTCAAACAAATCTGCTCCTGAACTTACATATTTAAATTTTTAAAAAAAGTAAAAATATATACCTTTAGAGAATCTATGCAGTATATAAGGATAATCTGTGTTACTGTCTTAAATCTGCATTTTAAATATATATTTGTATAACCTCATCACTAGTAAAGAGCATTCTAAGTCTTTGCGCCAATCAGTGTTGACTCAAGTGGTGGTTCTTGAATTTAAATACCAAATTACCCCATTACCCGTCATTTACCCACTCTTGCTGAGTACGATCTGAATCAGCAGTTCACACTGTGCTAATTGTAATTATAGGCTTCAGTCAATTTATTCAAATTGCAAAGGAGGCTTATTGGCATTGGGTCTGTACTCTGCTTAATCTAAGGCTTTACATTGAACATTGTTGCTAAATTGTCTGTTTTACTGTATTTGTCTGAAAGCACAGGCTCAATGCTGAAGCAAAAACAGTGAGGTTAAGGAAACAAAACATAACAGAGAAATGTTGAACAATTCAACAGTAACGATGCAGAGAAATTATGAAAAAAAAATCATGAAAAATAATCATCTTTTTTCTTTAGTTAAATATATTTCAGAAGTTCACACTTAGCTAATGATTGATTATAAAGCTTGTTTGGCATGCTGTACCAGGAGTGAGCCCTACGCTCATAAGATCCTCAAGCCCGGGGCTCCCTCCCGTTTGCAGGGCGAGAGGGGAATTTGAGCTCAGGTAGATCTTGAGAACTCCCCTGCTGTAGTAGCTAATGAACAGATAGTGATTGCTCTTAAGATATAACTACTTACTAGGTGCATGTCTATGGTGCTGATTTGGATTAGCCAATTAACTCAAGTTGCATGTTTTTGGATGGTGGGAGGAATCAAGGGAACCTGGGGGAAACCCACATGAGCACAGGGAGAATGTGTAAACTCCGCACAGAAACATCGGCTGGCTTGGTAAGGACTAGAACCAGTTACGTTCTTGCTGTGAGGCAACAGTGCTAACCACTGGGGCACCGTGCCACCCACCTAGGAAAGGAGGAAGAGTAGGGGTGGAAGGGGGGATTCTTCAAAATTAAGATGGCTGTCATATGGAACTTAGGGTATTTATAGTGGCTTAGGAATTGGAGTCTGATTGGTGAATCATAAATTTAATAATGAGCAGCCAGCGGCAAGCAATCATGAGCATGTGATCCTCTCGAAATTAGTTTATAAATAAACTTCACTTAGTTAAAAGATCCTTTTTTGATGTCTGCTTGAAAGTAAATTTACAAAATGTATACGTATCAATAGTATTAAATGTATTAAATATAGTTAAATACTACTGTACAGTATATACACTCACTGGCCACTTTATTAGTTACACTGCATGTTAACACAATTTTCTGATCAGCCAATCACATGGCAGCCACTCAATACATTTAGGCATGTAGACATGGTCAAGACGATCTGCTGCAGTTCAAATCGAGCATCAGAATGGTGAAGAAATGGGATTTAAGTGACTTTGAACATGACATGGTTGTTGGTTCCAGACAGGCTGGTCTGAGTATTTCAGAAACTGCTGATCTACTGCCATTTTCACACACAGCCATCTCTAGGGTTTACAGAGAATGGTCTTGGCACACTTTAGGTCTATTAGTACCAATTGAGCATCGTGTCAACACCACAGCCTACCTAAGTATAGTTGCTGACCATGTCCATCCCTTTATGACCACATTGTACTTCTGATGGATACTTCCAGTAGGATAATGCATAAAGTGCACAGTCACCAGATTTCAATCCAATAGACCATCTTTGGGATGTGGTGGAACGGGAGATTCGCATCATGGAAGTGCAGCCATCAAATCTGCAGCAACTGCATGATGTTCTCATGTCAACATGGACCAAAATCTCTAGGGAATATTTCCAGTACCTTATTGAATCTATGTCATGAATTATTAAGGCAGTTCTGAAGGCAAAATGGGGTCTAAACCTGTACTAGTAAGGTGTACCTAATAAAGTGGCCGGTGAGTGTATAATAAGCATGTTATATGAAATGAAATAACTTCTTTAATGATTCATATAAATGTTGTAAAAATGCAATGTCAAAAAATGTGGTTGAAATAAGAAAAAATATACGAAATTTCAACCAAAACACGAAGAGAAGGTGGGGTATAGTGTAGCCCCTCCGCTTTATAAAAACAGCCAATAGGATTTTGTTTTATCACAGCGTTGCCAGTGAGAGTGGTTGAGCTCCAGTGAATCAAATGAAAAGCAAATAAGTATCTTGAAGGGGTGGAGCATATCAGATTCTAGAGAGCGTTTGATTGGTTATGATTTAATGGGAAACTGCAGTATGAGGTAACGTGAATAAACTACAACCTTTACATGTTTATATCAGTTCTAAACAGGAGTTTTGTCACTGTTTTGGAGCACGCTAGCTTATAGATATCCTAAAAACGAATAATACTGATACTAACATCTAAAAATGTTATTTTAATTTCATGTGAACTTTAAAAACATTTGACCGACAAAATAATCAGTTAATGCTTGTTTTCATTTCACCAAATACCACTTTCTTAACTCTTCTAAAGTATTTGCATTGTGTTGTCTAAAAAAATAAATTCAGTCTTTTTTTGTTATTTTGACTAAATATCATTTTGATGTCTCTAAAAAAAGGGTTGCTCAAACACATAACATATATACATTATAGATCCAGAGAAACGGAGACTTCTAAGTGGTCTCTTAATTCATTCCATTGCAATATATTGGTGTAAATAGGATTCTTAGGTCTTCAAATTAAGTACTTTTGCTATATAAAATACTTTTAAAAATCGTCACTCTCTAAAACAGGTTTATTTTTCATCTGCAGCATATAAATGCTCAGACATAATAACAGAGGCTGAGCAGAATGATAAAGCACCTTTTCTATTTTTTCCTCTATTTTCTGTGTGTGTGTATAAATGCCCATAACCCTCAGATAAAGGTAGCAGTGGTCTTTTGTTTTAGGAAAGTTTTGTTCTCGTTTAAGTAAGTGTCAGCAGGAGACAAGCTGCTAGAGAGTTGGGGGACAAAAGGTCAGGCATGGCTTTACCTGTGAGAGTAACACGGATGACCCCGAGTCAGGACTCTCAAGAGCAACTGCTGCTGAACTCTAGACCTTGACAAAACTACAAGCCATGTGCAAATTTTTCTGCTTCTGATTTTCCCATTGGAAATTCCCTCGGGAGCTGGGACAGTTGTAACTTTTTTTGCATTTTCCGTCACACAAAGACTACCATATATCTTACCTGCCAGCGTTTGGTGTGAGAAACATTAATATGTGTCAGAAAAAAACAAAAGTATAAACAAAAATATCTAGTCCAGCAAAGGCCAACTTGTTTATATCTGTAGTCAGTGAAACAATCTGCTGAAAGGTTTTAGGTTGAATTCTTCTATTATTATGTAAGAATATACACTATTTTACACTATTTATATTATATTTTACACTGAAGTTTGATTGGTAAAATTAAAGAAATCTCTTATGTTCAGTAAGGCTTTTTATCAAAAACACAGCGAACTGTACAATTTTCTAATATTAAAGTTAAAATAACTAAGTGAAAATAGTTTTCTATGTTGATACATTTTAAATTGTCATTTCTTTTATATATATATATATATATATATATATATATATATATATATATATATATATATATATACATTTGAAGTTAGAATTATTAGCACTCCTGTTTATTTTTTTCCCCAATATCTGTTTACCAGAGAGAAGATTTTTGTCAACACATTTCTAAACATAATAGTTTTAATAACTCATTTGTAATCACTGACTTATTTTATCTTCGCCATGGTGACAGTAAATAATATTTGACTAGCTATTTTTCAAGACACTTGTATACAGCTTAAAGTGACAGTTAAAAGCCTTAACTAGGTTAATTAGGTTAACTAGGCAGGTTAGGATAATTAGGCAAGTTATTGTATAATGATGGTTTGTTCAGTAGAATATCAAAAAATATAGCTTAAAGGGCTAATAATTTTGACCTTAAAATTGTTTTTAAAAATTAAAAACAGCTTTTATTCTAGCCGAAATAAAACAAATAAGACTTTCCCCAGAAGAAAAAATATTAGCAGACATACTGTGAAAATTTCCTGAATCTGTTAAACATCATTTGGGAAATATTTAAAAAAGAAACAAAAAATCAAAATGGGTGTAATCATTCTGATTTCAACTGTAAATACAGTTCTCAGCATAATTGAATGCACCCCATTTTGAAAATGAATGTTTTGATCCATTCCTCAGTGAATATTAGAAATGTATTTTGGTGCATTTAAACAAAACAGATTTATTATTATACGAATATATTTATTAAAATAATATTTTAGTCACCGAGTGTCTTTAGAAATTGAAAGATAATACATTTCAATTCAAGCTAAATACTGCAAAAAAAAATTTTACATATACAATTTCAACAAAATGTTTCACATTTTTTTCTTCTCTTGGTTTTTTCTCTTTTTTAAGTTTCATTTATTCATTCATTCATTTTTTTTTCAGCTTAGTCCCTTTATTAATCAGAATTAACCGCCAACTCATCCAGCGCATGTTTTATGGAGCGAATGCCCTTCCAGCTGCAACCGATCAATGGGAAACATCGATACACACTCACTCACACACATACACTACGGTAAATTTTAGCATACCTAATTCACCTATACCACATGTCTTTGGACTTGTGGGGGAAACGGAGCACCCGGAGTTCATTTCAGACTTAGAATATCTTCTTTTTGAGAAATTTCAAATTTAAAGAAAAGCTGAACCATAATTATGTGCCGTTTGCTAAATTAAAGCTGAGATTCTGTCATTTTTTAGTGATACTATATGTGATACATTTATGGGAAAATTCTTTTTAAACTTTTGTAAAACAGGTCTAATTTTTATGATATGATAGTCCATAAATCATAAAAAACATTATGCCTGCTACAGCAGGTTATTTGTAAAACCAAATATCAATAGAAAATGTTAATAAATATATAAATGTACTATTGATAAATATGTAACATGTAAATATAAAACATCAACCTCTTTCGGGCTTATAAGATAATTATGACATGATAGTTCATGATAGGTACAGTATGCTGTAGCATTTATGTGTACTAAATACATTCAGTAGGCCTATATGGGTTTAAAACACTGTATTTTTAAAAATATATATCAATTACTATAGTATTTTTTATGTGTTAGCATTACACTGGCTGTATACACAGATGATCATATTCACTACATATTTAGCAAAAAAAACAAAAAACGTATGAGACAACTTTCCCTAAAAATTCCTCTCCAGTTTCATGCAAGAATGAGTCTGTCTTGTCATCCTCCAAAAATAATCCACTAAGGAACTCTGTGTCAAATTTGGGCCAGTTTCACTGATATGTATACTACAATAGCTGTTAAACAATCCGCTATCTGTTCCTCGCGCTTCATAACTGCTCACCTAATTATGTCATGGTGTATCAGTCATAAAATGAACTTAAAATAAGCAGATTACCTTAACACATTGAACTTTAAAACGAAATAAATTATAATGCTGCGTAAAAATCTAAACAGAACGCAGGAACAGGATAAAGTTGCAGTTCTTCTGTTGTTCCAGGAACTGATCTGACAGTCGCGATTGTGGAGATATGTTAAATCATTACATTAATCTGTTTGCGGTCTAAAATGTATTAACATATTCATATGACAATCGGAAGGTGTTTCTGTACTGAAAGTAAACCCAGAGACTATTGAAATCAATGTTTAGGTAGCAAACCTCTGCTTTGTGTGTTTTTTGCACAAATAAATAAGACGCAATGTTGATAAAATAGTTAATTTCAGTATTTATCGTGTTATAAATGTAAGTATAGTACTATATATTGCAAAACCTTGATATCTATCATGTACAGTAACAGAAATTGCATGTTGACTTTGACTATCGTGATTATTCAACTTTAGCTGGGGTTTCAAAGAGTGGGTCACATATATATTTTAATGGATGTCTTCTGAGGATGTCACACAACAGCACCTCTCCTTGCCTGACAAGTCATGTCAGTTTATGGTTTGATTTTCAGGATCAACATGGGCCAAGGAATCGTCATCAATAACCTCAGCTCCAGATCGGTTCTCACAGTGAAGAATATGACACAGGACCGCTATGGCAACTACACCTGTGTGGCTGTCAACAGGTTGGGAACAGCCAACGCCAGTGTGCCTCTGAATCGTAAGTAACAAGCATTACTCTCCCATGGACAACTCCAGTTGTGCTGCTAGTTGCTCTTTCACAAATGCTGCAAGAAAACAACAGTTTCGCCCATACGTTACTGAGGAAATAGGAGATGATGCAGATCATATTTTGAAGTCTGAAGTTTTCTGTGAAGCTTAAAATGAGATGGAATTTCTTTGAGCGGTCTGTTTGAAATGCTTAGTGTTTTTCTGATTCAGTGGTCGCTGAGTCAATAAGAGAAGTAAGTGGGCTAACAAGATAAACAAATGAAAAAAAAATCAACAGCAAATAAAATAGTCATAGACTTAAAAGTGGCAGATGGAAACGTTGAATCCACTGCTTTCAAACGAAGCGTATCAAAGGCCCAGCTGAGATGAAAATTCTAGTATCTTTCACGTTCTGTTGAAGACCGACAGACTGTGATGCAGGAAACCCAGAATAGACCAGAAAGCTGCATCTTCTCCTCCCACCAGAGTCGCTCGGCACCTTTTATTTTCCTCATCGCTAATGAAAAGGAAACCTACCCTACTGTGCTCCTAATGAGAAATGGCAAGCAATTCCTCCACGTCTCTACATCTGTAGAGATTGCAAATGCAGGCGCTGGACGTCGTTACCTGGGACTAAATTGCTGTTATAATATTGGTCAATAAGTATTGATGAAGCAAAGGTGGATTCAGGGACACATTAATATTTAATGGAGGACCTCAACCTCAGAGACAAGGTGTGGAGTACTAATCAAAGAGCAGTGTTTGATTTTCTCCTCGGCATGAAGAAACCTATCATTTCGCTCTATTTTTAGTCCGGCGTGTGATTTCCGCCCTCATATTTTAGACCTTGCATCGATCGAAAAGTGTTTCTTAGATTATTTCCACAGATTTGTTTTGTTGTCTCCTCATCCCAGACAGTCAGCATCCCCCCAGCCAACCACTACAGTCATAGAATTAACTACTTTCCTCCCTGTGGAACCGGCTGGGTCATTTATTGTACTGTACGTCTGCCAACATCAAGGTGATTGAGTGCTTTTGGCGTCTACAAAGGGTATTTAGCATAGTGAAATGCTCTTTAATGGCGGAGATGAGCTCCCATTAAAGGTCCTCTATAGCAAGGTGAAAGTAAAAGAGGGTAAGGGCTATTATTCCATTTCGCTAAGATCTTTTGGTGGAACTTGAATGTCAGAATTCTGTGTTTTGACTAAAGGGTGGATTTTTTTTCTTTTTCCTGTTTTTTTTTTGCTCATTTATTAGCAGTTCTTAAAGAGATAGTTCACTCCAATTAAAACATCTTATCATTTACTAATTTCTTGTTGTTTTTTTTTCTTCTGTGGAACATGAGACACATTACATTCTTAATCTTTTGACTTTCTTTTTATGTACAAGCTCTGCAGACATAGGCCATCAACATGACGCCATATTGACGTTGTACCCCAGCATACTCCAACATCGTGGGGACGTTGGATTTTGTTTAAAAATGAAATTAAAATCAGGGTGATGTCAGAACCCAATGTCAGGCCGACATCAATGTCCAACCTAAAATCAATCATATATCAACATCTAATCATGTTACACCTTGACGTTGTGTGGACGTTACCACAATGACATCTATCAGACGTTGTATTTTGGTTACTTTCCAAAACAACCTAAAATGAACCAAACATCAACGTAATTTGGCGTCGTTATTGGACGTCAAAATAATGTTGTCCTTAGGCGCTGGCTAGACATTGAATTTTAGTCACCTGACAATATGACCTAAATCTAACCTAATATTAATAACGTCTTATGATGTTGTGTGTCTGCTGGGAAAATAAGGGATGAGCGATATTGGATGATATACTGTATGGTATGCTGATATTTTTCAACAAATTGTTTTCAATAGGGCCAGACAGAATTTGTGGATAGTTTTTGCTATTTTTGCACAGAATTTTGAAAAAATAATAATAATTTTAAAAAAAGTAAATTATAATAATAATCTGCGGATTTAATGAAAATGATTTTGGGAGTATAGTAACTAAAAACTTAAAAGATGACTTAAAAAACTTAAAAATAATGACTTTTGAGCTGTATCTATGAAAATATATAAATTATTACTTTACAAATTGTATTGTAAATAAATCATATACACATTTGCAAATTAGTATGTAAAATGGCTGAAATCAATATAAAAAACTGACATAATATTTATTTACCAAAGTTATAAACAACTTAACCTCATTCTGAAAACGTAGCCCTACATATGTTTCTGAAGATCGCGCAATATATAGTCAGAGCTACGTATGGCTGCATTTCGTCTTTAAAGCAAACACTACGGGGCGGTATGATGCCGTTCCTTTTCTCACTTACCAGCTGACTGCTTACCTCTATGTGGACGGCTTTTCCGCTGTTACCAGTTTGTCCGGTAGCTCAACACGTACGTCGGTGGACTTGAGACGCAGAGCAGAGTTGACCGAGGCATCCAACAAAGAACAGTTCCAGAAAGCATGTAAGACAAAAACAGAAGTTAAAAAAAAAAAAAAACAAGCAAATAACAGGGTGAGAATGTGGTAAAATCTGAAAACGTGTTAAAAATCAGGCTTTTTTTCTGAATTGCTTTTCAAAACACTGCGGTTGGATTTAGGGAAGAGAGTGAACAGGTCATTCGGTGCTTTTTAAAATACTATTGGTTGAGTTTAGGGAAGAGGGAGGTGGGGGGATCGATTGGTTGGTCAATCAGTCAGTCGACAGCTGCCTCTGGTGGATTTATGTGAGAACAGCAGGCTCAAATGGAACTCGCGAGAAAATTTTTAGATCTGAAAAAGCAAACACAGTGGTCCCTGGTAGATTTGCGAAAACAAAAACTGCAAAAAACGTAGCTCCTAGAACGTATTTTGCTCTCTCCAGAAATGTATATAGGGCTACTTAATCAGAATGAACCTGGGTTGGTTATAAATAGACTCAATAATGGGTTAAAAATCTGTGGAAATCTGTATAGCTACCAATATTGATTTCTTTGCTTGTTTGTTTGGAAAGTGTTTTTCCAGGTGTATTTCAATTTTCCAAGTGTTTACAGGATGTTTTTAGGTTATTGCTTCTGACCATTAAGTCATATCAGTCCTGTGATTTTTATTTTAAAAAGTTTTACATTTAGACAACAACATAGTCAGTATGACCCCTGTTTACACAGACCTGCAAAAAATGACTGAAAGTTCTGTATTATTGCCTCCAGGACAGTAGTTGGATTTTTAAATGTGTGTTGGCAGACACACATGTGTGCATTTTCAGACCTCTAAAATTATGTTGTTATATAAATGAACAGCCAAAGTTTGAGTAATACTTGAAACATACAGACAAAAGCTTGCTTCAACAAGTAAATATTGCAGATGCAGTTTTATTTGTCTAAGGCAGTGGTTCCCAAAGTGGAGGTCGCTGGGTGATTTACAAAAATTGAATAAATTGAAATAAACCATTAGAATTACCATATTGTATCCATAACCTACTGAAGATTAATAAAAAAGTAGTTATAAAAAAAGAGCTTTTAATTTTTATTTTTTTTTTATTTGATTACGACCCTTGGGGTGATTACATTATATTAAAGACAGCAATAGCATCAGATGCAGCAGATTGGTGTGTGTGTGTGTGTGTGCGCCGTTGCATGCAAGGTTTCTATATTTATAACCACCTCAGAGAATATTGGGGGTAGCGAGTCACTGGCATTGATATTTGGGGGGTCGTGAGCTGAAATGTTTGGAAACCCCTGGTCTTAGGACATTTCTGTAACACTGTACATTGCTAATGAATAATACTAATTATAAATTCTTCTAAATATTTGTCAAAATATATTGAGCTGTATTCCGTGAAATGTCTTTAAAAAGTCTGGAATAGCATGGTGATAAACACAGTTGGTGATGAATAATCACAGTTGTTCATTTTTGGCTGAACTATCCCTAAAATGAACCTTCAAAACAGACAGGATATACACTGGCCCAGTTTTACGCAGAGAGCTTGCAAACAAATCTCAATCCATCACTTTTCCCCTCATTGTTTCATGCTTTACACAAAGCGCATGTTTAAATGTAAATCCTAACAGCAGAATTAGAACGTTAACTGACATTATGCTTAAGAGATTAAAATTTCATTAAGAAAAAGTGCACTTTCATGAAACGCTGGCATTGATATGCACTCTGCTAATGATGTTACAGTCAGATATACTCTGAGATCGAAGCACATGTTTAAAACTGCATTATTTAAGCCTTACCAATTGCCAAATGACCCCAATATAGCTAATGGCCTTGCTTGCAATAGTCAGAGAGAGATTCTCTTCTGTAGATATAAAAAATGCATGTCAAAGCAACACTCTCAGGCAGTCTTTGTTTTCCCCCAACATCTCAATGGGAATTCATTAGCGCAGAAGATATTAACTCTGAAGGATGAGTTTAGTACATACTAGTAATTGACTATAATGGAAATAATCTCACAGAATGCTGAGTTTTAGTGCATGCAGCTGCAAGCGATGATTGCGCAAATTGATAAACATACATGAGTTTCAGCATCAGTGTATTATAATATTATATTCATTCATTCATTCATTCATTTTCAACCGCTTTTCCGGGGCCGGGTCGCAGGGGCAGCAGTCTTGGGAGAAAACCGCAGATTTCCCTCTCCCCAGACACTTCCTCCAGATCCTCCAGGGGGATCCCGAGGCGTTCCTAGGCCAGCCGAGAGACATAGTGTCTCCAGTGTGTTCTGGGTCTTCCCCGAGGCCTCCTCCCGGTGGGACATGCCTGGAACACCTCCCTAGATAGGCATCCAGGAGGCATCCGAAACAGATGCCCGAGCCACCTCAGCTGACTTCTCTCGATGTGGAGGAGCAGTGGCTCTACTCTGAGCTTCACCCAGGTGACAGAACTCCTCACCTTATCTAAAAGGGTGCGCCCTGCCATCCTGCAAAGGAAACTTATTTCAGCTGCTTACATCCGAGATCTTGTCCTTTCGGTCATGACCTAAAGCTTATGACCTTAGGTGAGTGTAGGAACGTAGATTGACCGGTAAATCGAGAGCTTTGCCTTTCGGCTCAGCTCCTTCTTTACCACAACGGACCGGTACATCAACCGCATTACTGCTGCCACTGCACCAATCCGCCTGTCAATCTCACGTTCCATCCTTCCCTCACTTGTGAACAAAACCCCAAGATACTTGAACTCCTCCCCCTGGGGTAGGGACTTTTCCCCAACCTGGAGATGGCAAACCATCTTTTTCCAGTGGAGCAACATGGCCTCGGACTTGGAGGTGCTGATTCTCATACTAGCCACATCACACTCGGCAGCAAACCACCCCAGTGCATGCTGACGGTCCATGTTCAATGAAGCCAACAGAACAATAATATATATATATATACTATACTATTATTATTATTATTATTATATGTTTAATTTTTTTTTGTTATTCCAGTGAACAAATGTGTAGTTTTTAAAACTTTCCTGGCCATTGTCTGCCAACACCAGTTCACTTAACAAGCTCTTTTGGGAAAATGAAATCTGTAGGCACTGGGCAAAGGTAATCAGTTTAGCGAATGGATGTCTTTTTAATGCTGCATTGAGAAAAATGGGGTGATGCGTTGCACATGTGGTATGAATTAGAGCGACTTGACATTTACGTGGCTCTTTCTCCATTACTCACTGTCATCATGTTTGATTAGACTTTTGGCCCCTTTTGCAACTGGCATTAAACTACATTTTTGGAGATCAGATCACAATTTGATAGCATTTGACCTCACAGGAAGCACCCACATTGCCATTGGATTACTGAAGCCACATTTCAAAATGATCATCTATGACTAGTTTGAATACATGGATGCTTGATATTTTTAATGTAACATTGATATGACAAGAACTTATTTGGCAATAGATTTTGCTGTGTCGTGGCTTCTTGTCTTGTGCTATTTTTTATTATTCGGTTTCACACTGTGGTCTTGCAATCTGGTCGGCCAATTTAATGAACAATATCCTATGAATTGTTCCACTGCACTACACTTGAAATCTCTCATTTCTCTCCTCAAATCCTTGCTCTCTCTCGTCTCTCTGCCGGTCTGTTTTTCGCGTGGGTGCTTTAAAACTTTATTTTCCACCCTTTTCTTCACTCCTAATCCCTATTAGCATCCTTTACTGTGGGAATGTTTCAAAAGCAGCCAAACGCAATAGACCAAATGGCTTTTTTTCTGTTTAATCTGTGAGCGTTTTGATTTAGTTTCACAAATTTGGTGAATGATGGAAAAAATTCTGACTAGTGCAACCTCTGATGTACTGCACAAATGTAGTTAATTTTATCTACAAACCAATTGAATGTTAGTCGTGCGTAACCAGACTTTCATATTCACGGCAAAAGATCTGAACTCTTTTGCAGATTAGCTGAATGTAAAACAGTAATCATAGTTTGCTTTGTTAAGTCTTGTGTTTAGGGGTGTGAAAATGTCCGTATCCACTGCTCATAAAATAAAAGACCATCAACTGTTGGACGTATTTGAAAGAGTTGTTGTAAACTACACATCATTTTGATAACCTAGAGTTGTTTAGCTGATCATGATACATGCTAATTGTCTTCTTCTTCCATATGAGTCATGAAAGCTTTGTTTCCTGACAGATTGGTAAAGAATGCGACACATCTATCGGAAATTCAACCTATTAGATGACTTTGAAGCTCCTGAAGTGTTTCTAATTTTATATAACATCTGTGGCCAGTTATTAGGCCTGACATTTGAGGCTGAGATTGTAAATCTGATTTTGTTTCAAATGTGCTTTTAAATCATACACATTTTCAATATCTGGACATCTGACCTGTGACTAAACACATGTATCTGATTCCACTTGTAATTCTAAGCCACCACAATGCAGGGGTCATGCGTTTGCCCACGGTGTTTTAATACTGCATTATGAAGCAGAGGTACCTGTATGCACTTACACTACTAAGGTGTACATTTTATATATTGTCCAAACATTCTGGCAAGTAATTTGGCATGGTACCTTTAAATATCAAAATAATTCAACATAGGCTCATTCTGAAAACGTTGCCCTATATATATATATTTCTGGAGATCGCAAATTATATAGCCAAAATTACATATGGCTGCGTTTCATCTTTAAAACGAACGGCAGGTGGCGGTATGACATCGTTCCTTTTCGTGCTTACCAGCTGACTGATTACCTCCGTATGGGCGGCTTTCCCATTGTTACCAGTTTGTCCAGTAGCTCGCCATGTACGTTGGCGGACTTGAGACTCAGAGAGGAGTTGACCACGACAACTAGGTTCAGGTCTGGTGAAGAACGGTTCCAGAAAGTGGGTAAGACAAAAACAAAAGCCAAAAAATAAAATAAACCAGAAAATAACAGGGTGAGAATGTGGTAAAATCTGAAAACGTGGTAAAATCAAGTGAGGGCTTTTCTTTTTCTGGATTGCCTTTTAAAACTGTCGATTGGGTTTAGAGAAGTGGGTGGCAGGGTCAATCTGTGCTTTTGAAAACCCTGTTGGTTGGGTTTAGGGAAGGAGGAGGGTGGGTCAGTTCATTAGTCAGTCAGTCAGTCAGTCAGGCAGTCAGTCAACAGCGGCCTCTGGTGGATTTACGGGAGAACAGCAGGTGTGAACGGCACTCGCAAGGAAATTTGAGATCTCAAAAAACAATTTAATTTTAATAGAGTAATTAAAGGACAGAGATTAATGTAAACAGATATTCAACGACAAAAAATATTTATTAATTATATAAATATTTAATTTTTTTATTTAATTTTTTTTTCATTTTTGCTGTTTAACAGAGAGTATATGTTAACATTTCTCAACATAATAATTTAAAAAACTACTTTCTTTTGTCTTCAGGTCATTGTCATAATATTTTACTACATACTATTCATTTTCTAGTAAAATAATTCATAGTATTAATTAATTATTACTATTATTCAGCTTAAAGGGGATTTTAAAGGCTTAGGTTGATTATATAAACAAGTCCTTGGATAACAGTGGATAACAGTGTTTTGCCTATCAACACAATATTTAATAGGGGTATTAATAATGTTGGCATTGACAGTTTTTCCTCTTTTTTTTTTTTTTGCATTTTTATTTATTTTCATTTTATTCCAGATAAACTAAAAGAAATAGGACTTAGACCAGAAAAAAATAGGTAACTAGCTGGATGAATAGGCAACTTTATTTTAAGTACAAATTCTTACTTTAAACTACTGACTTGTGACCTGCCTGTTATTAGGATGTTGGTTTTGTATTACTGATAAAGTGCATATGTTGTATGATCTTATTCTACTTCCCTAATCCTATCAAATACCTAAACCCAAGTACTAATATAATAACTATTAATAAGCATTAAATTATGAGTTTACTATGCTAAAAATCTAAGTAAATGGTTTGTTAATAGTGAGAATTGTACCTTAAAATAAAGTGTGAACGAAAACAATATAATATAAAACGCTGTGGGAAGATGTTGTTTCTCTCTTAAATATTCTCTTAAATATTGCAAAAATATTGGAAATATTTGAAGAATAGTTCGAAGAAATAATTTGAAGAAATTTCACTGGAAGGGCTAATAATTTAGTCTATGTATAGCAGTCATGTGTAAGGCTTTGTCTCATGAAGCCTATTTTGCTGAGGTGATTTGGTGAAAGATTTGTCCCAGTATATTCATTCTGCTGCACAACAAACACAGGTTTAAATAAGCAATGTAAACCATGTCAATAGTAAAGCAATCATTTTAACAATTTAGACAGTGGTTTGGTTGAAAGATTGAATCTGAACTAAGACTAAAAGACAGTGTAAATGCAATCCTGTTTGAATGCTAACTCCAGATGTAAATGGTGCCAATGCATTCTTTAATTTTCATTCGTGTGGGTCTACATACATTGTGGATAATGTTGGTGTACAACTAAACCTCATCTTTGGTTTTGATGACTGTTTTGTTTGATTCCAAGTCGTTCATTTTAAAGCTTTGTATAATGTGTGATTTTCATGTTAGGCATATTACTAAATGCAGTGCATTTTCTAGAAGTACTGCAATGTAAATGTGTTAGCACAGCCCAGCTTTCCACTTGTTTTTCCTTGCGTAACATAAACAGGTTTGTATGTGCCAGGTAAATGTGTTTCGCAAGTTGTCTTAATCAAGGTACATTGTAAAACTTCTGTTTTCCATACCTGCCATGTTTTATTTTTTTCCCCTGTCCGAGCTTTTCTGCAAATCTTTCTTCTCCATTTTGCTGTCTTGTCTGTAAGGCACAACACTGAGGAGCAAAGGTTTTGTTGTCCTTAATTGACAGATTTCGTCTGCTCTGTAATCCGAGTTCTCTTCCCCCCCTCGTTTTTGCTTATAGCACAGTGTAGGCTTCTGCGAATAATCTCCTCCAACCTGTCATCGGAGTATGACTAAAACAGACTAGAAACACTCATAGCCCGGAGAAGCTCTCAGCCTGCCTTGATAAAACCTCCACATCTTGAGCAGGCACCGGCTAATGGAAGCCTTGTTCATTTGCCATGCCTATCAATCACAACCTCGGTGTCATCTTTTCATATATCTTTCTTTTTTGCCCTGCTTTTCCTTTACTGAGTTGTGCCGGATGTTGTTGTTGCGGTTACCATACTGTGACCCCCCGTCTGAGTCACAGGGTGGAGGCATAAAAAAAGGGATGAAATGGAAGGTGAACTAGAACAGAAGATATGATGTCAATTTATTCTCATGAATATCGTTTCTCTCCAGGCTGGGAAACTCATGCATTCATCTTGCCGTTCAGCCAGCCCTCCTGATCCTGTTCTTATTTCCCCATCAATCATATATCAGGTTGCCTCCCCTCCCCCCGAGCACCTCTACATGCACTGTAAAGAACTGCCACATATAGACTGTGCACAATTTATGCTGATATATTTAAGTGCTGCATTAAGTGCCAATAGATTATGCATCTGATTGGCTGATATATGCATCAATATAGTTTAGTTCTTCTATATGAAAGGGAAAGCACTATTGCAATCAGCCATATAGACATATGATTAGCATGATAAGTGAATACCAGGTTTTCTGGAAGAATAGGTTGTATCAAACTACAGAATTCAAAGTATATTTAAATTTTTACACATACATGAGGGCTGTCATGTGCGCAAATATGCACAATATTGTTATTCTGGGCGCGTTCACAAAACACCATGAATTATTCTGTCTCCGAATTTTTTATGTGACATATTATTAAATATGATTGTAATATTGATTTGGATGGGGGTAAAAAAAATGCTTGATTCCCCTTGATATAATATTGTAATGATGCTTTTGTGCATTGTTATTTTTAATTGTGATATTCTGCAATATACTGCAATGTATGACCTTGTTACCAGCTTACAATTATGCCCCCAAAGGAAAACGTCTGTTTTAACTAAACAGAAAAGTTGATCTCACCTCAATTTTACCGCTGCAGTGCAAAATGAGCTTGTCAGGTAGTCAAAATGTCCAACACTTTAATGAAAACCTGTCATGAATATTAAATGCACCTTTCCATGATGCTGCCATCTATATTTGACTAATTATTGCTTGCTGAATTGACTCATCTTAACAGAAATAACCCAACATCACTGTAAAAAAATTCATTTTATTGTTCATCTAAATAATAAGATAAAATAATGGCAATATATATATATTGATATGGAGTCCGTGTATTGATATAGTGTGTATTCATATATGTGTGTGACCCTAGACCACAAAGCCTATTCAGAGTTCAACGCTAAGGATTTTTTTTCTGCTGGCCTGATTGGGCCAGTGGTTCAGATTTTTATTTGCCCTGACAAATTTTTTACTGGCCCCACCAAAAAAAGAAGTTAATAGCTAAAATAAAATAAAATAAAAATTGAAACCCAAAGACATTGGGCTCTATTTTAACGATCTAGGCGCAAAGTCCAAATTGCAGGGCTCAAAAGCATTAAGGGTGCGTCAGAATCCACTTTAGCTATTTTAAGGTGAGAAAAATCCGCTCTGTGCCGCAGTGCATGGTCTAACCGGGTTGAGCTTATTTTCTTATTGAGTTATGGGTGTGTTTTGAGGATAAACCAATCTAAGTCTCTACCCCCATTCCCTTTAAGAGTCAGTTGTGTCGCGCCATGGCGCATTTGCTCTTTACATGGCAGACTTTTTAAGTGGAAAAACTAAACACTTCACTAGCGAGAAAACAGTTAAACAGATCATCTGCAGCGCGAGAACGAGAGAATGAACCTCCTCATTCTTTACTTTCTCTTTCACTCTCTTTCGTGGATAAGGAAACTTGTTGTACGCACAGACATTCATTAGCCTACATAATTAATTTCGTTTGTTAAGCGCAAAGATTTGTTTCAAAACTATTTCTAAATTCAGTTCTAATTTCCAGCAAATGAATAAATGAACAATAAAAACGAAGTGTGCTCGAAAGTTATATCCAAACACACATCCTCTGACCCATATGGTCCAAAACCTGACAGGTGGGCAAATCTAAGCTTTATTTTTAATAAAACAAATAAAAATATGCATATAATAAATAATACTACTACTAATAATAACATTATACAAAAGCAAATTGTCATGAATAAACTGAAAAAGCCCCACGAGATGAAGAAGGCATGAAGGCAGTGGTTTTTATTTTTATGTAGAAAATAATAATTTTTGTAATGTTTTATTATTTTAATTCTTTTTCATTTGTAAAGATATTTGTGTATTGCTGGACATTCTGTGTGTATTAAGCAATGTTTAGGTGAGGCGCACAACTAACGCGCTCTGCGCTGGACTTTAGACGTGCTCTCAGCTGGTCTATTGTGCTGTCTATTTTAGTTCCTCAAAATAGCAACGCGCAAACAATGCGCCTTAACACACCTCTTATTTAGACCACAAAGCGGCGCAAATGGATTTGCTATTTAAACAACATGGTGGAAAACGGGAAACTTATGGTCTGAAAATAGCAACACGTCATAGAAACATGTTTTGTATGATAGGGCCCATCGTCACCAAATATAAATCCGAGAGGTAAGATTTTCTCATAGCCTCATTTCAGTTGTCAACTTTTGTAAAAATCTATTGAATTAATTAATCTATTAAAAAATGTTGGTTAGAATTACGCATTATAGCCTTAAATTATAAACGGAACAGATGAACCAAGACTGCAGTCAGATCATGATGCAGATCAATGTTGATCTTTCTTTCAAGTTGTCAGTGTAGAAATGAACAAAACAAGGTCTAATACAAAGTATTATAAGATTAAAATATGGAAAAATTATCAGATGGTAATTTCTGTCAATTTTCCTAAGGGATAAACAGCACTCTGTAATATTTCAACAGAAACACACATTTGCCAGTATGTATCCCCTACTCATATTTTTCTCTTCATATAGCCGTATTACACAGCCATAATACACTGTCATTCAGGTGATCTTGCACCAATTGATTTGGCACAGATCCGATCTCTATTGCGGGATTCACATATGCCAAATAAACCGTGCTAACTGGGCAAATGAGACCGGTTCCAAAATAAACGTCTAGATGTGAAAGCACTCCGAGACTGAATTTGCAAGCAATTGACAAACAGTCGCAGCCAAATTAAACTTTAGCGACAAGGCAGCACTGGCTCGATTGGGCCAGTAACGATCCTGTCTACTGTCCCAAGAATCTCGCACGCTGGCCCCGGGCCTTTGGGCAGTCTATATTGTCGAGCCCTGCTAATGTTGCACGTGTATATTTCTGGAAATAGACAAAAATCTTAATTATTCAAGAGACAAAACTATTGATTTACTTTTATGCCAAAAATTATTTGAATATTAACTAAAGATCATGGCCCATGAGAGGATTTTGTGACTATTTTTATATTTGTTTCCCCTTCAATCATGTATCAGTTGGCCCTTCCCCATCACCATCTGTCTCTGACTGTTTTAAACAGTTTCGCTACTTCTTCCATCTATGCATGTAATAAACACTGCACATTAACTTTATACACATATACTCATTCCATTTAAGTATGTACAAGAGAGTTTTTATTATTTGAAAACCACATAACTCGTTATTAAGAGGACCACACTGAACTTTTCACACTGACCATGATTTAAAAGCATTAAGGTACGATGCAGTGATGGTTCTGGATCAAAAAAGTAGATCCTTATGGAATTATTCACAACAGATGGGATCGTGGCACAACAAATCAGTGAAATGTGCAGCCTGGTCAGATTTGAGCTTTAGATCATGTGCCCAAGGCTGAAGTGGACAAGGTGAAAACTACTGGCTCGTGTGAAATGCATTATATAAATAATCAAGTTTCTCTCTCATTTATCCCCTATTCAAATGCTTGTGTGCTTTCTGCATGTTTTTCTGGCTATAATTGCATTATATAAGTACCTTGGGAATACAGGTCGCTGCACATTTAAGATGATATTCTTGAAAATATGGTAATGACATTTAGTTTGTTTCAGGATACTGCACCGTTCACAGCGGTCTCTTTGATAAAGCTGAAATGGATATAATTAATGTCATGAGCCTGTCCAAAAAGATATAAACCCAGAAAGGAAGCATAATATTCAGTTCTGCTTATGAATATCAAGTTTACTTGCTACTGAGTGCCTCAAACAAAACTCTTTCTAATTTGATGCCAGTAGCTTTGCAAACTTTGTCAAAGCCGGTGATTTGATCTTCTTAAAAAGCGCTTATTGTATCAGCCTTTAGTCCCAGAAGCTGCGTAAAACCAGCCAATCAGATTAGAGCTTGCCAGACTGAGAAAGTGCTCTCCAGTTTTTTGTGCTTATCCTTCAGACAGCCTGTGAACGAAGTGGATTGTGGCTGCGCCGTCTGAGGCTGAAACTACAAATGTACATATTACCAGTTGCGGTGTTCTTGTTGTTCGCTCTGTGCACGCACCGAATGAGAGATTGATATTATGCTGGGTATTCTTGCTGAGGTTGCGTTTGTTTGTCTTTATTTGCTGTGGTTTTGAAGCCGTAATCAAATTCAGTCTGGTGCTGAAAAGGACAGGCGAACAGATGGACTGACATTTATCTTTCTCATTGACTTTTATCTTGTATTACAACAGTCATCATTTTGACGTCTTAAAGGGTGCCGCCTCGCCGTTTGTACTGTGAATATGCACCGAGCAGGTCCTTGAAAAATAAGGTGTTTGTAATGCAAAGGGTCTGTTTTGGCTATAAAACACCTCCTGTCCAATCATTAACGGAGACGGCGGTTAAAACCGCCTGGAGAAATAGGCAATCCTTGCGATGCGTCTGCCCATGCATGAAAGATAGAAGGTTTAGCCGTTCAAGGATGCAGCCAGTTTTCCTCCATCAGTACTGTGCATTGTGCTTCTGAAGATTAGAGAAAATTAGCCCCTTCAAATAATTCATTTTGACCTTCAAGTTTTAAAATCCATCGTTAAGGGCTTGGCATAAAATAAATGAACTCCTGCCCAGCTCATAGTCTTGTTTTTAATTTTCATTCTCATATTTTCAAAGTGGTCTAACAATGCAGAGAAGATAGCACTGCGTTTGTATCTTGACGTTTCTGTGAATTGTATTGAAGCTCGATGTTCCTCTCTTTGTGCCTTTGGAAAGAAAAAAATAAGATGTTATTATAGAATGAAATGCAATTCCTCCCACCATGATGGTGTTTCTTTTTTTTCTTGCAAGTGCAGAACAGAGGTCATCCAGCGTACACATCAATCTGCTTTTATGTGGATGCAATGCTGGCTTATACTCTGCTGTTCCATACAGTACCTTACACGTCATGCAATACTGTAATATAAAGGCTGAGAGCTCCACATGGACAAAACATTTCACAAATTATGCTGCTTTGTTCATGCAGAATTAACTGAGGGAGGACAAATATTTTTATGACTGCATGGAAATCTTCAAAAACTGAGATTACAGTGAACAACATGATCTTACTTTTGGTAGAACTGGGAATAGTTTCAATGTAGGCCAAATTGTTTATGGATGAAAACCGTATATTTAATTAATTAAAAACTCTGAAATAAATGTGTTACTAATGTAATTTTTTTTATTAAATTGTATTATTGTTTTTTTGTGTGCTTTTGTCTTTATGTTAGGGTGACAATTAAACCACCTTGAAAATGTTTTGCCAAATATTCATCGTCATATATTTATTTATTTTTTGTCTTTTAGTATTGAGCTATGAAATCTATAAATATATTTATAGTCTACATTAATACAATTATGGCATTCCAGCAAAATATGAAATAGTATTAAATATGGACATATTGTTTTAGTGTAACACCAGTGATGATATACAGCCATATTACACTGCTACGAGTATGATATTGCATTTATACAACAGTTCGACGGCATAATCATGTATATAAAAAAAGAAAATCAAACACGGAGAGTGTCGAAAAGGAACTACTTTTTTCTGCCGTTCCTTCACATCTGCAGCTGACGTCAGAACAGCAGAAACCATTGCTACTTTGCCAACGTTACTTTAAAGCTAGTATTTGAATGATTCTCTAGCGTAATGTCTAAAGTGATGACAAAACAGGTGATTTTGCTCACATTTTAAGATTATAAGGCTGAACAGCATGAAATGCTATCAGTCTAGAGGCATTTCCCAGTATTTCTCTGTTGAAATCGCGATATTACAATAATTAAGGCCGAAAACCAAAGTAAACACTACCAGAAACACTACCAGATGGTATAAATACTGCACTACAACATATAAAAGAAAGAGATCGACTTAAAAAGTCACTTACCTGTTTTGTAATAATTTGATCAGCTATAATTTGAAATTATGTTGAGTTTTTCTCCTCTAAAAGATTATTATACAGTCTCTGTCACCATCAAGTGGCAGAACGTCAACTGTCTTTGCTCTGCTCAATGACAGGCTAATGGATGCCGACGCTCTGTATTTCTATATTAAATTATAAATATTGAAAAATAGGTAGTATGCCTATAAATAATTTGCAAAGTAGAAATCTAAACAACTACATTCTCACCTAAAATAGCCTCAAAAGAACATCATGCTGTCCAACAACTGCAAAATTTGTTAAACTGTAATGAGTTTATTCATCTGCTATCTATGTGAGCAGATTTCTCACTCTTTATTAGTGGATTAATACAGAAGGGTGAGGAGGCTGTACGAGTGCTGTTGTTGCAGAATATTGCATGGCTATCAGCAAATCAGATTCAAGAACCAGACAGAACTGTTGTATATATACAGTTGAAGTCAGAATTATTAGCCCCCATTTGAATTTTTCTTTTCTTTTTTAAATATTTTCCAAAAGATGTTTAACAGGGCAAGGACATTTTCATAGTATGTCCGATAATATTTTTTCTTCTGGAGAAAGTCTTATTTGTTTTATTTTGGCTAGAATAAAAGCAGTTTTTAAGTTTTTAATAAGCATTTTAAGGTCTAAGTTATTAGCCCCTTTAAGCTATAATTTTTTTTCGATATTCTACAGAACAAACCATTGATATACGATAACTTGCCTAATATCCCTAACTTGCTCAGTTAACCCAGTTAACCCAGTTAAGCCTTTGAATGTCACTTTAAGCTGAATACTAGTGACTTGAAAAATATAATGTCAAATATTATGTACTGTCATCATGGCAAAGATAAAATAAATCAGTTATTACAAATGAGTTATTAAAACTATTATGTTTAGAAATGTGTTGAAAAAAATATTTTCTTCGTTAAACAGAAAATGGGGTAAGAAATAAACAGGGGGGCTAATAAGTCTAAAAAGTCTTCAACTATGAGTTTATATATATATATATATATATATATATATATATATATATATATATATATATATATATATATATATATACAATTTGCTTTTTTTTAACCTAGATATTCAAATAGTTCCATCCCAGCCAAATAAAGCTCAAAATGTGTGTTTTTGTGTGAATTAATGTGACCTATAAATTAAAACAACTCCAGTTTATTTTTATAAAACCTTTACACCCTGTTTGTTCATAATTGACCAATATAAGCTTCACCTCCATATATTACTCTGTTTTATAGCCTTTTTCTGATTTACAGAAATGTCAGTGTATTCCCAAAGTGTATAGCTTTGTGAGTATTTACGATTGCTCCAAGCTGCAAGCCTCTATGCTTAACATGAACGTTAGCTGGAAGCCTAACACATATTGCCTGTGTTTTTGCTTCACACACACACACAGCGCCTCAACCCTGCCCGTGAACCTGTGAGCGGTAATGATGTGAACTGTCTCTAGGCACTGTGATTTCAACTCCAGGGCTCTCAATTTAGCAAAGGGCTTACCGGAGAGAAGCCTCTGTTGAGGTCATTACACTCCTTAATCACAAAGTCACTCTTACTGTACAGAGCCACTGTAATGTTGATTTAGACAATAAAAGACAAAACACAGATTCTGGATTTTGCTTCCTTCAGTTCATCTCTACTATTCGAAGGGATTTGAAAGGGAAGGATGATTCTTTTTGACAGTTGTCCAAAGTTGACTGGGACCTTTGAGTTACTGTCACGCAACCACATTTTCAGTTCACAAACATAAATAATACTTGCAATTTCATTGATAAAGTCTGAGTGAGTTTGGTGAAGCTGAGCAGAAGTGCAACAAACTGTAATAATAGAGTATTTGGTTGCTTTTGGTATTTCAGGAGATAAAATACTCAACCATATATTCATTCAGTGTAAAACTCTGTTTAAAGGGAAATATCACAAAAACCTTTCTTAAGCAAAACACTCCACAAAAGAGCTTTGTTTGGTTTTATATTATAAATAATAGATCAAAATGAAGATGTAGGTGGAACACTTTATGGTGGCATAAAGGGATAGTTCTTCCAAAAATATTGTCAACATTTATTTATTGTTCCAAACCCAAATGCATTTCTTTCTTCTGCAGAACACAAAAGAATTGATTTTGGAGAACATTGGAGACCAAATAACTTAAATCCTAATGTAACTCATAAAGAAGACGAAGAATAACCAAAAAAATAAATAAAAACCACACACACACACACTAAATATCTTGTTTTCGCTTTCAAAAATCTGATTCTGTTATCATTTATTCACCCTCATGTTGTTCCAAACATGTATGACTGGCTCATGTGGTACATAGAAGATACATATTATTATGTGGTACATAATATCTTATTTTTTGTTGTTGTTAGGCAGCAGAAAGACTCTGTGTACACTGAAAAATAAATTATTCAAAGATGATTCATTTTGTTTGCTATTTTTTTTAAGTTAAGTGGTTGTAAACAATTGATTTGGGCTGAATTTACACAAACAACTTAAGTTGAACATTACTAAATTTAATTTGTTTGTTTAAATTCAACGCATATAAATTGTTTGTAACACAAAGGCATCATTTGTTTTCAGTGTACACTCAAAAAGGACGTTTGCAGTTTGTTCAAACTACTTATTTAAAATGAGTTTTTGGGGGGACAGCTTAATTGTTTTATGTTCAATTCACTTAAATTTGTCAAAACTAATAAGGTAGCTTAATTCCCTCCTGTTGTTCCAACATAAATCGATTGTGTGGAACCCAGCATTTTTACAATGTATAACAGTATGTTAATACTTAATGTTCAGTTATTTTTGTTGGTATAAAAAAAGAAAATGTTGCATTTCATCTTGGTTTATTATTTTTGCCATCATTTTTTAAGTGCAAGTCTAAAGATACATTTTAAAAAAGCTCTTTTATAGCATACATTTTGCTACAGAACGTACTGAGCATCAACAATAATACTGTGTGCGGGGCTGAACGTGCTTGTCTGTGTACTGTACTGTACATCTGATGGTATTTTTATCAGCTGAGAACTTGTGAAGATCTTAGACAAGGTGTGAATGAGTCAAAACATTGCCAGGAATTCCTTAGTCAAACTCACCAACATGAGATCTGCGAGGAGATGTGTTTTCAACAGCTGTATTGAACTGTAAATGGGCAACTACGCAAGTATGAGGAGAAAAAAAAACACATCTGTGCTTGAGCTTTTCTGTTATGGTTGCGTCTTGTGAGATCATACCCTGTTTTCGGTTCCTTTAGCTGTTTTTGGTCTGTGTTGCATTCCTATTAGAGTCGAACCACACAGAAGTGCACTCAAAAAATGACATTTGCTGCTTGTTTATACTACTTACTGTATATAAATTGAGCTGAAACAACCCAATTATTGAGTTGTTTTGGTGGGACAACTTAATGTTTTTATGTTCAATGCACTTAAATTTGTAAAAACAAGTTAGCTTGCTGTAAATCCTTCATGTTGTCTCAACACAAATTGATTGTGTGGAAGCCAGTATTTTTTACAGTGTGTGTTTCAAAGTGGAACAAGACCCAATGGTTATTTGATGCACACCAAAAATGCAATGGCACAACGTACAAACATACCAGACTTTGTTTTAGCCAAATCTGTAAACTCACCTCAAATTATGACAGAATGTTTATTTTTGGGTCAAATAAAATGTTAGGGGTTTATTTGTTCCTGTTTGATGGATGTGTGATAAGTAGTGGATCTAAATAAATTAAAATTCAAAAGCTTAAAGAATGTAAATGGTACATTTAAACTAGGGCTGCACAATTAATAAAAAAGAAAAAAAAAATGTGATATCGATTTGATATCACACTTCTTAATGCAGCATTTCTACAATTCAGCCAATTAAATTTTTTAAGCTCAGGAGAGAAGCATAAAGGCCTTCGCACAGGTCTTTGCATTGTTTTATATACGTTGCCCAGTGTTGGAATATCTAGCCAATTCCATTTTCTTCAATGTCAAAAACATTAGTATTAGATACAAATGAATAATTCGATAAACAGAGCTCTGGGTGGCGTTACACCAATGCAATATAAGAATTACATTCGGAAGGTTCGCAACAACTCTGCATTTCCCTGATTCCCTAATTTATACACAACTGATATTAAAAGGTGGAGTTTTGGTGGAATTTGTCACTTGTCAATCATTCTGCAGGCTTCTGGCACCTGCACCCAAACATACTTCCTCTTTCTGCAAACTTCTCTGCGCACATACGCTGACATTATTATCAGATAAGGCATGCTCTGCAACATTCTGTCTTCAACCCTTTAAGCACATCTCATAGTGTTGGAAATCTAAATAAGAAAGTTATTTTCATATATCAATGTCGCTCTATCTTTCCAGTAAGCTGTATCTACTTCTGCAAAAATGCTTCATTAGTTTGCAAAGCATATCACACTCAGAGAAGTTTGGTTTATATATCACCTAAGCAATTGTTATGAAGCGGACAGGAGACAGAGGTAAGGAAACGTTAGGGTGTTTATTAAATGACAACAAGGAGCACATGAAGGATAGCCAGGAGGATCAGGAATGATGTTGGGGTCTTTTCCTCCGTGGCTGGGTAACAGGAATACACGAGGATGGACAGCACACACCAGATACAGCTGACAGAGGATGACACAGACTTGGAAGGACTGGAAGACAGGACGATTCGGGTGGACCAGGAAGACTAGGAGGAATACAAAGAGAACAGGTAAGTAAAGCGTTTGTTTTAGCTGAGGATGACTACGCTGAGTGGTCGCTCAGTTGTCCGCTTTCGTCGAGACGAGCCCGGACAATGAGCGACTGGAGTGCTGTGCTTTTATCTGGTGCTCGTGAATGTGATGCAGCTGTGTGCTCATTAGAAGTCAGGTGATGGTGATCTTCGTGAGTGGGGATCGTGAGAGCCTGACCAATCCGTGACAGTACCCCCCTCCCCAGGGCCCGCTCCTGAGGGCCGACACCTCCGACGCCGTGGTGGTCTCCCTCTGCCTCTAGGCGCTGGGAACTCAGGGTGGCTCTCATGAAACTCCACCATGAGACTAGGATCGAGAATATCAGCTCTGGGAACCCATGTCCTTTCTTCGGGGCCGTACCCTTCCCAGTCCACCAGGTACTCCAACTGGCCACCACGACGTCGGGAACGCAAGATCTCCTTCACTGCGTAGACGGCTCCTTCTTCTAGGAGCAGTGGAGGAGGGGGTTCCTCTTCGTGGTCAGGCTCTGTGGAGGGAAGAACAGGATCGTGATAGGGTTTCAGGAGTGATACGTGGAATGTAGGGTGAATACGGTAGTGAGAGGGTAATTGTAGTTTGTAGGTGACGGGGTTAACCTGTTCCACGATGGTGAAGGGACCAACAAATCGGGGACTTAACTTGCGAGAGGGCAGTCGCATGCGTATGTCCCGGGTGGATAGCCACACCTTTTGTCCGGGTGTGTATCTGGGTTCTTCAGACCTTCTTCTATCGGCGGTTACCTTGCTTCGACGGACTGCCCTCTGCAGATGTTGATGAGCCTCGTCCCAGACTCTCTCGCTCTCCCCGGAACCAGTGATCCACTGCGGGGACATCAGATGGTTCGCCATCCCAGGGAAAGAGCGGTGGTTGGAAGCCCAGGACGCACTGGAATGGCGTGAGTCCGGTGGAGGGTTGCCGCAGTGAATTTTGGGCATATTCTGCCCAGCCCAAATACTGGCTCCAGGAGCTCTGGTGACCACTGCAGAAGGTCCTCAGGAACCGTCCCACCTCCTGAATCTTCCTCTCTGTCTGCCCGTTGGTTTGGGGATGATATCCAGAAGAGAGGCTGACGGCCACACCTAGGAGCTTGAAGAAGGCTTTCCATAGACGTGAGATGAACTGTGGACCTCTGTCCGACACAATATCTTCTGGAATACCAAATGACCTGAAGACTTGATTAAAGATATTGTCGGCTGTTTCAAAGGCTGTGGGAAGACCTTTCAGAGGGATTAGTTTGACAAACTTTGAGAATCTATCTACGATGACTAGAATACAGGTATTACCTTCTGACGAGGGGAGGTCAGTGATAAAGTCCACTCCTAGGTGTGACCAGGGACGGTTCGGAATCGGCAAGGGATGGAGCTTTCCAGCGGGTAGATGACGTGGGCTCTTGGATTGGGCACAGTCCTTACAGCCCTGAACATATTGCCTCACATCCCTTGCCATGTTTGGCCACCAGAATCGTTGGGATACTAGCGAGAGAGTATTGTTGATCCCTGGATGTCCAGTGCCTAGCGAGGTATGTAAGGAGTGGATCAGATCTACCCGGTGTTCAGGTGGTATGAACTGCCGATGAGGAGGGCATCCCGGCGGAGCAGGGGCTTCCGGAGTGGCAACGACTGGAGGAGCGTTCCAGGTGATCGGACAAATGGAGATGTGTTCGGGAAGAATCTTCGTTGGGAGTTCTTCATGATCGTGATGCTCGTGTAAACGAGAGAGAGCGTCTGCTCTTAGATTCTTGGGTCCTGGACGATAGGAAATGGAGAAATCAAAACGTGAGAAGAAAAGTGACCATCTGGCTTGACGTGGACATAGTCTCTTGGCCTCTTTGATATATTGGAGGTTTTTGTGATCTGTGATCACCTGGAACGGATGTTTGGCTCCCTCCAACCAGTGACGCCACTCCTCCAAGGCTAGCTTGATTGCTAGAAGCTCCCTGTCTCCTATGCTGTAATTCTGCTCCGCCGGGCTCAACTTCCGAGAGAAATAGGCACAGGGATGCAGTCGGGGCGGTGTATCATGATGTTGGGATAATACTGCCCCGACGCCGGTGGTGGATGCGTCCACTTCCACCACGAAAGGAAGATTTGGGTCAGGATGAGTCAGGAGTGGGGCCCTTGTGAACTCCTTCTTAAGAAGGCGGAAGGCTGCGGCTGCTTCTTTGGTCCACTCCAGTCCTTTGGGTTTACCCTTGAGGAGATTAGTGAGAGGTGATGTAATCCTGCTGTAGTCCTTGATAAACCGTCTATAAAAGTTAGCAAACCCAAGAAACCTCTGGAGCTCCTTAATGGAAGTGGGTTCTGACCAGGATAGAACAGCCTCAATTTTCTTCCCATCCATACGTATACCGGTTTGGTCAATGATGTATCCCAAGAAATGAATCGACTTCTGGTGGAATGAGCATTTCTCCGCTTTGAGGTAGAGGTGATGTTCTCTCAATGTGTGTAGGACCTCCGCAACGTGTTGGCGATGTTCGGCCTCACTCCGGGAGTAAATGAGGATGTCATCTATGTACACTATTACAAAGTGGTGAAGAAACTCCCGGAGGACTTCATGAATGAAGTTTTGGAATACGGAGGGGGCGTTGACCAGACCGTAAGGCATGACCTCATATTCATAGTGGCCAGTAGGGGTCACGAATGCTGTCTTCCATTGGTCCCCCTCACGTATTCTTATCAGATTATACGCGCTGCGGAGGTCCAATTTAGTGAAGACTTTAGCTTCTCGGAGCTGTTCCAAAGCGGCTGGTACCAGAGGAAGGGGATATCGGTATTTTACTGTACCGTTATTTAGGACCCTGTAGTCGATGCATGGACGCAGCCCTCCGTCCTTCTTGGCCACAAAGAAGAAGCTTGAGGCGGCTGGTGATTTTGAGTGACGTATGTACCCCTGACTCAGAGCCTCCCTTATGTAATCTTCCATTGCCTGATTCTCTGGAAGCGAGAGCGGGTAGATCCTACCTCTTGGCAACTGGGCATCTGGAACTAGGTCGATCGCGCAGTCCCATGGCCGATGCGGCGGTAGCTGGGAAGCTCTCTTGGGGCAGAAGACATCATGAAAGGAGCTGTACTCCTTAGGAATGTGGATAGACTGCTTCTCAGGAGGACTCTCGACCGATGTTGTAAACAAAGAAATGGGGTTCCGACCTTGAAGAGGGAGATTTGGAAAACAGGTAGGTGTACATCCAGATCCCCATTTCTTTATCTCTCCTGTGCCCCAAGAGATGATGGGATCGTGCTTCACCAGCCACGGGCGCCCTAGAATGATGTCCATATTTGCACCCTCCAGAACCAGAAATTGAATCCTCTCTTGATGTAACAACCCCACTTGAAGAAGGATGTCTTCGCATTGTCGATGGATACGGGTCGAAGATCGAGTGCACTGGGTTATCGGTTGTATCTGGTATATATGCGAGGACGCCTCAGTACGTAGGTGGAGTTGACGACAGAGGGATTGGGAGATGAAGTTCCCTGCTGACCCGGAGTCGATGAGGGCTGTGACAAGGAGAGAAATAGAGGCAGTAGTTATTTGTACGGTGGTAGTAAGTGGTTTACATTGTTCAATATTCGTACTGAATACACTCACTGAAGTCCGAATGGGACGAAGGGGACACTCCATACGGGTGTGTCCACTGACACCGCAGTATAGACACAGACCCCGGGTCAGCCTCCTCTGTCGTTCCGCTGATGTCAGTCTTCCAGACTCTATTATCATGGGTTCTGGTTCTGGAGAGGCTGTTGACTCAGGCGATTGGAGGAGTGCAGACGAGGGGGTGATGGTGTCCTGTTGATAGGAACGGAGACGATCGGAACATCGGAGAGAATGTTGGATGAATCTCTCCAGACCCATAGTATCATCTAATGTGGCCAGCTGGATTCGGAGAGTGGGTTCCAAGCCGAGCCGGTACGTGGTCAACAACGATCTCTCATTCCATCCACTTGCAGCTGCTAGAGTGCGAAACCGGAGAGCATATTCCTGTGTAGATAGAGTACCTTGCTTTAGATGATACAGCTGCTCTCCAGCGGCTACTTCCCCATCAGAACGTCCAAACACCTCTTTGAAATACTCCGTGAAGGTAGTGATGGAATTCATGACCGGCCCGGCTTGGTTCCAGATCGTCTCAGCCCATTTAAGTGCAGGCCCAGAGAGTAGTGATACGATGTAGGCGATCTTTGACTTATCTGTGGGATATAGAGAAGGTTGCATTTCGAATATGAGGGAACATTGTAACAGAAAACCATTGCACTCCCCCGCTCCGCCTGAGTAGGGCGCTGGTCGGGCCATGGGACTGGAAGGAAGGGCCGAAGAAGAAACTGTGGAGGCGGAAGTGCTCGGTGCTGGTGGCGCGTTGGAAAGTGGAGCTGGTGGCTGTAGAATCCGCTTCAACTGGTCCACCAGCTCTTGAAAGTGATCGGGGGTGCTCATGTTGTCGTCGTTATGGGTCCGGGCTTCTGTTATGAAGCGGACAGGAGACAGAGGTAAGGAAACGTTAGGGTGTTTATTAAATGACAACAAGGAGCACATGAAGGATAGCCAGGAGGATCAGGAATGATGTTGGGGTCTTTTCCTCCGTGGCTGGGTAACAGGAATACACGAGGATGGACAGCACACACCAGATACAGCTGACAGAGGATGACACAGACTTGGAAGGACTGGAAGACAGGACGATTCGGGTGGACCAGGAAGACTAGGAGGAATACAAAGAGAACAGGTAAGTAAAGCGTTTGTTTTAGCTGAGGATGACTACGCTGAGTGGTCGCTCAGTTGTCCGCTTTCGTCGAGACGAGCCCGGACAATGAGCGACTGGAGTGCTGTGCTTTTATCTGGTGCTCGTGAATGTGATGCAGCTGTGTGCTCATTAGAAGTCAGGTGATGGTGATCTTCGTGAGTGGGGATCGTGAGAGCCTGACCAATCCGTGACAGCAATACAATTGTTTAATGAAAAGAAAAAGAGACAAAAGTAATAAAAAATAAATTCCTCTGTAACAACACCAGCAACATGGACACCTCCAAATGGTGTTAAAAGACTCACATACTATATTTATAAGGTATAATTTACCCAAAAATGTCATTTCTGTCTTCATGTAATGGCGTATTTGCAGCTGCAAAATCACATTTGAGCTGACCCTGAGCTGTTTGTTTACCAGAGTGGATGCATGTGCCTTACAACCACTTTAGTGAACAGAACCTGCATAGTCTTTGAATAACAGGCTATAAAATTGTAAATAAAGTTCGATTTGCACAGAGTGATCGCTTGAACATATAACTTTGCATCTATGTTTTTTTTGTCTCTTGAAGTGACAGCATCCATGACATAAGCGCGCTTTGCAGATAAAGTGAAACCAAAACCATGCAGTCTGATGCAATCACTTTACTGTGCACTAACAACCAGGACAAGTTTAAAGTATATTCAAGTCCACCTTTTCAAGTCTAAACTAAATTTAGCATTTCAACTTAAAAGTAGACCTACACGTGGGCCTGATATTGTTGTTTTAGCATATATTTGGAAAATAACAATAATGCTGTAATAGCCTACTCATATTAACCTTTATTTTATATCTATAGAAACGTGAGAATATCGTGATCTTAATTTTTAGCAAAAAACCTGTTTCTCACTTTAGCCACAACAGTGCAGCCCTAATTTAAACAGTGTATTGTTATTATTTGCGATCTATTTATTATTAAAAGTACTTTTAGTGCAACATGTCCATGATGAACTACACCCATGGTTACTTTATGAGACTTGTATGACCTTGAAAGTAAATGGCTTAATACTTCCAATAAAAATAAAACTTTCACTCTTTAAAAATAATTTTCATAAAGAACCTCTAACATCAATTAAATCTTTCCATTAAACAACGTGTTCTTTACGTGGAAAAAGCTTCTAAGGAAAATGAAGCCACCTTTTTGTTTGCAGACGTCACTTGGTTTAATACTTTATCACTTAAAAAAATGTGTTTGCTGTTTGTTCTTACAACTTATCTAAAATGAGCTCAATTCTTGAGGGTTTTTTTTTTTTTTGGACAGCTTAATTGTTTTATGTTCAATCCACTTAAATTTGTAACTTAATTCCTTCATGTTGACCCAACACAAATCAATTATGTGGAACCCAGCTTTGTTTACAGTGGCTCATGATTAGGGCCAGACAGAATCTGCGGACAATTTTTGCTATTTTTGCAGAGAATTTTGTAAAAAAAAAAAAAATTTTCTGCGGATTTATATGGAATTATTTTGGTAGTATCAGAACTAAAATCTTAATGTATAACATAAAAAATAATAACTTTTACCTTTTATTTAATGTTTACAATGCAAATCCATCTAGATCCATTGATTTGGTAAACAAAGCAAGTCTTTCAAATAATAGCTCTACTGAAAGACATTATAATATTACATTATATGAAAATATTACTCTACAAACTGTATTGTAAATAAATCAACCGAACAGTTTCATATTAGTGAATATTATTATTGAAATTAATTTAAAATCTGAATAAATATAAACTTACATTTACACAAGTCAATAAACAGACTCGATGACAGGCTTAAAATCTGTGGTAATCTGCAGATTTCTATGTGTGCAGATTCCGAGTGGGCCTACTCATAAGTATGTTTGCTTTTTACCTTCTTTATGTACACGTGTAAATGTGAAGACAGAAGTGTTTCTATATATCTTCCAGATCTAGACATTTTTCCCCCAAGTTATGCTTTAATTACAGTTAAGTAACCTACTGGTGGAAAATACTAAGCCTATATGAGATTAAAAAAGGATTGACATTAAAGTCCTGCTTTTAACGTTTCCCAAAAAAAGGAGCTAAGGCAATTGAGAGAGTATGATATCTATTAATAATGCGAAAACTATATTACATCGTCATGATTAAATGACTGTCTGCTAGGTGCAAATTTAATTTCATGTGTTAATTGAGCTGAGCTTCATTCCGGTCGGCTGAATTGAGTGATGCTCAGAAGCTTCTAATTTGGAGTATCAAAGATCAGCGATCATAATATGATTTGAAACCGACTCCGCCGAAACCCCTCTGAACACAGCTCCACAAAACCCGATTGAACGTTACATTTTGATCAAGAAGATCACTCTGAGCGGGAATTGGTTATATTTTGTGAAATAAAGAGCTCCTTACTGCTCGCTGACCACAGAAGCGTTTTCACACCCCTCTCTGCATGTCTTTGTTCTCTTTTCCCTTCTTTTAGGGAATTCATTATGTTAATAATATAAAAATGTCCTCTTTTCCTTCTCCTTTTCTTTTCCTGTAGCAATTATTGAACCCACAACAACTAGTGCTGTCTCAAGTCCAGGTCAGTATATGTTACATGCTGTATACGCAGCTCAGTAAGGGATCCAAAATGCTGCACTAACCAAAAAAAAATGACCTCTTCCTCATTGCAATTTCTCCTTCTCTCGATTGGCCAGGATGCCTGCTGGCGTTCAGCTTTGTGTGTCGTCACTTTATTTATTTCATTTTTTTTCTAGGGCTGTCAATCGGTTAACTTTTTTGGAATCACATTAATTACATGCCAGTTAATTAATCACATGCTCAATTTGCTTCCATGATTCTGCTCCAAAAATGTAATTAAGAACTTACGTGAGCTTTTTCATCCTTTTACATACTGTATTGTGTTTCTGCATATTTTAATACTAGCAGCACTGTTTGGTATGCATGTTGATAAAACTAAATGTGTTTGCAGTTTGTGATATTTGTTAAAACTAACTGCTCCCTCCATCAAATATTTGATTCAGTTCAAGTGATCTCGCTCACTGGATCAGTCATTGTGAGACATTGAGTCGATAAGAACTTTAATCTGGATTATTTTGATTCTGACATGACTGACAGAGATGGTTCTCTTTTCATGGATTTGTTTTTTGAGCTAATGGCTCAGGAGTGTGTTTCCCAAAAGTGTCATTTCCTGAAACCATATTTAAAACTTTTACAAACTGTTTTGTAAACTTGTGTGGTTGGAAATTGGAATCACAGCACTTAACCTGTGGCAGTCCAACATTCTGTATCTTTTACCCCATTTAAAGCTGCAGTATGTGACTTTTTTTGTTTAAGGGATTAGTTCACCCAAAACTGAAAATTCTATCATCATTTACTCACACTTCACTTTTACCAAACCTGTTTGAGTTTCTGTTGAAAATATAATAAGATATTTTGAAAAATGCTGGAAACTTGTAACCATGAAAGTCAATGGTTACAGGTTTCTAACATTCTTCAAAGTCTATTATTTTGTGTTTAGCAGAAAAAAAGAAACTCATAAATGTTAGGAACTGATTGGTTACTGAGTGAATTTTCATTTTTGGGTAAACTATCCCTTTAAAAAGAAACAGAAATCAGCTATTGACCAATGCATTACATATATACAGCATTCAATTATGTCTCTTATCTTACCTAAGTTTATCTTACCTGGATTTTTTTTAATCTAGATGGATACTTTTCACACCTGTCCTGAACTGAAGAGAGCTACAGACTGATGCAAAGATGTTTTTTTTTTTTTTTTTTGAGGGTGGGGGGGTGGGGATGGGTTGGGGTGGTTCATTCGATTAAGATACATTTTGCATACATTTTCCTTTGTATTTTTCTTGTTTTCTTTGGGTCTGCTGAGTTATGTGAGGTAAAATGTATACATTTTCTGTTAGCAGTGATAAAAAGCAAATCTGCTCTGTGAATTGAGCTTCTGACCAATTGTTAGATCCAAATGTTAGTAACATTAAATTGAAGTATGTATATTTAAATTTGGTACAAACGAAACCTCCAAACAGAACCTCCTCTATGCTTACTGACATAATTCTTAAGCATTCCAGGATGTTATTGAAACATATTAACCAGACAGTGTTTACAAAGCAGGATTCAAATTCACAATGTTACATTGTAGTCTTGTGGCCATCAGAGCAGAAATTTAACTGATGTTCTCCATACTGTTGTCTGCTCAAGTGTTCACATGTAAATTGCGTGAGGTTATTTCAAAATACAGGAACAAAACATCAGAAAAAGCACAGAAATACACCTGCCTTTTTAAGAATAAGAGAAGTGGTCAAATGAGTCAAAAGCAGACGGAGAGAGATTAAAAAGGGATTCTAATAGACCAAACACATCCTTGTAACAGGTGTAAACACAACCCATGTGAAAAAGGAATGGTGCAGTTTAATATTTCAAACAGAGATGGCGACATAGAGACAAAAGTTCCATACTGCAGCTGTAAATATACTGTATATACATAAATACTGTATGTGTGTATATAAAAATAAATATGTATGTTAACCCTTTAACTGCCACACCAAGCAAAAAAATTGGATTGCATTTTTGAACTCCTAATGCATTTTTTTTCAACTCATCCCATAATTTTTAAAACATCAGCCTCTACCAAATGGTAGATATGTTGGTTTATGGTAAAATAATTAATACATATACTATGAAAAATCTGAAAATATGAAGTGTTTTTGAAGTATGCCATAAAATATTTCAGATTCTTATTTAACGTTTTCTTGTTTTTGTTTAGTTTTGTTTTGGTTTTTTTTTTTTTTTTGGTTTTTTTTGGAAACCAACAATGCTGTGTGTGTAAACCATTATTTAAAAAAGTCATTCTGTAAATAACTTTGACAATCATTATTTAAAGCAGTCAAAATATAGTCAACCATTTGGTAGAGCAAGCAGTTAAAGGGTTAAGTCTATATATTTTGGTATGTCCACAGATTTTATTTAAATACAAGCATTTTTATTAAGAAAAATAGATAGTTAATTTTACCATTTTATGGGAAACATACTCCATAACCTGTTTATGAATCAGTTCAATTAAGTTATATAACATATCCAAAGCCAGGCATACACTACAGGAATTTTAGGCTGATTTATTTTTGTTTTCCAGAACCTTTGTCACCTTTTGGTGAAGCATTTCTAGATCACAACTTCCTCCTGATTTGCTTGCAGAAACATCTATACTGCTTCAATAATATCAATTTTAAATTGCAACGATGGTTGCATGGTGGCTTAGTGGATAGCACTGTCGTCTCACAGCAAGAAGTTCACTGGTTCAAGTAGCGGCTGGGGCAGTTGGCGTTTCTGTGTGGAGTTTGCATGTTCTCCCCGTGTTCGCTTGGGTTTCCTCCAGATTCTACCAGACTTTTTAGGAGGAACGACTTTTTAGGAGGAAGATTAACATTTAACATTTATTGTGAATTGTTTGGATAAATGTAAGTTCGCTACCATTCTTTCATAAAGTCCTGTGGCATAAGCCCTGTATATGGTGCAGAACTCTGGATAAGCTGGCAGATCCTGCCTGAAGATAAAGGCAAGGCGAAGCCAACCCCTGAGTGGAGACAAAGCCGACATGGTGGTGGTGTTGGGGAGGATGGAGGGAAAGTTCCGCAACGTCACCTGAGTACAGCCAAACAGATTGTTTAGATGGGCTTATATGTTGCACGCTTGGTCATCATAGGCTGACGAGATATAATATTATGTATGACGTGACATATCAGTCTTCCTGGCACAACTATTGCTAAAGCTTTAATTTCCCCCACAGTCCAAACAAATGTGCTATAGGTGAATTGAATAAACTAAATTTGCCATATGTGTGTGTGAATGAGGATGGCTGTTTCCCAGTCCTGGGTTGCAGCTGGAAGGGCATGTACTGCGTAAAACATATGCCAGACTAGTTGGCGGTTCATTCCACTGTGGCAACCTTTGAAATAGAGACTAAACCGAAGGAAAATGAATGAATGAATGAATAAATTGCAATGATGTGTTTACATCAGTAATTTCACAATAGTCATAATATGTGCAATTAGTGTGTTGGACAGGGCAAATAGAGAAACTGCTTGTGAAAGTATATATATATATATATGTATATATATATATATATATATATATATATATATATATATATATATATATATATATATATATATATATATATATATATATATTATGTGTTTTGGAAAATGTATAACACTAGTAAGAATAAAGAGTAGCATTGGGGGGGGGGGGGTTGTTTCAGTGCAGGAGAGTGTAGAAAGCAAAACAAATGTGTGTAATTCCTTTTTAAATGTCAATGACAAACTGCTATGGTAGATCAGGTGAGGTGCTCCCTCTGGCCTGATAATCTTAATATCTTGTAGTTTGTTATATGCCACACACGTGTGATATTTTCAGACTGCGTAGTCTGCATGCGCGATTGTGATTGAAAACTAGCCTTATATTTGAGCATATGTAAACAGATTTTGCAAATGATTATGGTCTTAAAACTCCTGTAGTGTGAGCCCAGCTTTATTCACACAAAAGAAATGCTATAGAGGAAAAATATCACCAAGTGATATCAAGACAGACCTGTTGGGGCCCATGATATGTTGGTCCCCATTCACACATGGAAAATACGTAATTAAATGACGAATCACTTTAAAATAAGTGCTAAAACTATTAAATTGACAGCCCTAATTTTTTACTTTGTGTTTTGTTTCTTTAACTTGTGGCATTGCACAGTACAGCACTGACACCCCTCTGAGCAAGCACTGTGGCGTTATGGTGGGTACTGTCATGTGTTTAGCGCTGGGGCGAGTGGCTTTCCTAAACGCTCACTGCTTCTCTCTGGCTTCCTCATTCTCTGCTTTAAAGCGGGCTGCATGAAGGGCAGGATATTGATAATACGCCGCCTCGACTTCTCTCTTCTATTTGTTGTCTGCCATTTTCTCTCCTCCTGAGCAGCAACTGATTCCGCCGTCTCTGAACGTGTCTCACTATCTATGGCGTCGCTGTGTTTTCACTGTTGTGCTCCTTACTGAAATCAAAGACCATGATATTCTCTTTCTGGGGGAGCGCGCGTGTGTGTGTGTGTGTGTGTGTAATGGGCTGTGTTTTAAAGGGGTAGTTCACACAAAAAACACAATTCTGTCATTTTTTACTCCCCTTCATGTTGTTTCAAAAAAACATGATGTTTTGTGTTTTTGTAATGCAAAAAATAAATGAATTCACACTAGTGGTTTTTGGATGGTGTCCAGGATTTCACACCTGGCTTGCTAAGAGCTTTTGTTTCAGAAGTTGGCACATTTTCTCCCTTTGATTGTTTAGAGGGATTAAAACTGTTACAATGTTGCAGGCTCTTGTTGGCTTGGTTCATTTTCACGAGTCAATAAAAATGACAAAGCATGAATCAAGCCTTTGTTTGTGTGTGTATTTATGTTGGACAGTTGTTCTGAAATATGTTGTTTTGACAAAATGTTTATTTGATAATTTTTATGTTTCACCCATTCCAAATATTGTGATAACAATTTATAGTTCAGATGTAAAGCAGATGATTATGGTAGTGATCAAAATAGAGTAAATTACCTTGGCAGTTAAATTAAATTAAAGAGCCCCTATTTTGTAGTATAAAAAGTCATATTTTGGTTTTGGGGGTCTCCAACAACAGGCTGATATGAATTCAAGGTCAAAACACACTTTCGTTGTCTTATAATATGCATTTATTTTTACCTAATTATCCCAATGACTCCCATATGATTCATTCAGCGATTCATTTGTTCCCAAACTCTCCTTAGCATTAGGGATGGGTATCGTTTGGGGTTATTTCAATACCGGTGCTAAATCGATACTTTTAAAACAGTACCAGTACCATAACGGTGCATGAACCGATAATTTGAGCCACAAAATTATTTGACAACTTTTTTTTTTTTTATAATTTCAATTGAACATTATAAAGTTTAAAGTATACATCAATTCATATTTTATATATTGAATTGCGTTAATATATTACTTTTGATCAATTGATTGTTAGCATGAATGCAAGATTTGCATTATACAATTCACATTACATTATCTTACCACTAACCTGTGGAAAGGCTGTCATCAACATCACTGAACACCTTTTTTCTAGACTTGGGGCTTGTGACTACATTTACATGGACATCAGTAATCTAATGATTTGGCTTATCTGAGTAAGACAATAATATGATTAAGGTGTTTACATAAGTTGCTTTTTTGATCCTTTCATGATCCCGTTTTACATGTTAAAGATCGATTAACGTCATTGTGCCACCACGCTATCCATCGTTTCCTCGGAAGGTTCAAGTAATTTTTTTGATTTTAACTGCAGTTTGCAAGTTTCACTTTCATTCAGGAAGATTTCATTTATGCCCCCATGACAAACTGAGGTATTTGATGCTAGCATTAAGTAAGGACTGGTGAAAAAGTGTTGTTTTAATGGAATTTGATACCGAGCCCCGAATGAAAAGAAAAAACCTCCGCATTTCACAGTGTGGGTGTCTGTGATTCTTTAACCTCAAAAATCGTTGTTTACATGGTAGACTCTTAATCAGAGTATTGTCTTAATCATATTAAAATTGGTGTCCATGTAAACGTATTCAGTGAAAATGCCAGATGATGTCGCAAGCTGTCAAGTGCATTCCTCTGCCTTTAAATTGATTCCATGTGCCCTCAAATGTTTTGTTAATTTTGACGTGTTTCCCCCTTACGCGCAACTTTTGTAAAGCATCTGCTTCGTGTTGGTGTGTCAGAATCTTTGTTCTAAAATATAGCCGTACTTTAGAATGCTTGGTTTAAGCAAATTTGATGAATGCGATGATGTGTGTTGATGAAGAGAGTCACTCACTGGATGCGCCATACTGCGCGCTTTGCCTTTTATATCTAAACAATAAGAACAAACGCATAACATCACCAACGATGTCTGTATCCCTCAAAGTTGTTTAGGATTAAATGTTTAAAGAAGGTGTGACACATAGCCTACTTATGTGTGCTTTGGTGCACCCCTTAATGCTTCTTACGTCCTTGTCGCAGCACCAGTGACACCGAAATTAGGCAATTCATATGCTGATTCGGTCTGGTGCATACTGGGTTTCGGTACCCAACCCTGCTTAGCGTGATGCTAATCTGTGTGGATTGTTCCGATGACTAAGTCAGATGTGATTGGTCACGCAGTCATAGTAATCTTCGCATCATGATCAATCCCATGATACCCTATGCTCCGTTAGTGTTTGAAAGGAAGGGTGCATTCACGTTTTACGGGATCCGGCTCTTCATATTTGGCGATGCCGCGTATCGACTCGATACAAGCAGGCAAAAGATCAAAATTCTCCTTTAAGAATCATATTTTTAAAATTTCAGATTTAAACCTCAACTGGATGTTTTCATTCACTTAGATCTGTGATACACACTGCATGGAAGGCAATTTTCAAAAGCTCATAATAGGGGCTCTTTACATTGTTACACCAAATACAAGTCTTTAGCAGTGAATCAGCTTTTTCAAAAACAAAGATTCGTCCCACAATGAACAAGAGAACAGTTATGTGCGAGCATCTGTTGAAATGTTTCGTTCAAAATTGCTGATCCATCCAGTAAAAAAGCAGGTGACGTCTTTATAAGTGAGTCATTTGTTCATGAGATTTGTTCAAAAAGGCTATTTCATCCATTAAAGATACAGGTGAAGTCTTCATTAGTGAGTCATTTGTTCATGAGATTTGTTCAAAAAGCTGATTCATCCATTAAAGAAAGTGAGTGAGTCATTGCATCATTTGTCCAACAAATTTGTGCAAAAAAAAACAGTGAAAACGGTTGAACTGTTGAGTCAGTAGTTAAATCATTCATTCAAGATATTTGTTCAAAAATGCTGATTCATCCTGCAATAAGTGAAGACTTGAACATATTCCTACAAAAAAATGCTGATTAGTAGGGAAAATAAGTTAAGTCTGTATGAGTGATATATAGTTTTTTATTCATGAGTGATGTAACCGAGCATTAAAGTAGTGCAATTATTAATTAGAATTTAAATTAGAATACAAAAATAGGGTGCCACAAGTCATCTTGTGAGAAACTTCTCAACGCTTATTTTGTTAAATTGTTTATTAAGAATCATAATATCTGTTTTGCGATGCAGTGGCGCAGTAGGTAGTGCTGTCACCTCACAGCAAGAAGGTCGCTGGTTCGAGCCTCGGCTGGGTCAGTTGGCATTTTCTTGTGGAGTTTGCATGTTCTCCCTGCATTCGCGTGGGTTTCCTCCGGGTGCTCTGGTTTCCCCCACAGTCCAAAGACATGCGGTACAGGTGAATTGGGAAGGCTAAATTGTCTGTAGTGTATGTGTGTGAGTGAGTGTGTATGGATGTTTCCCAGAGATGGGTTGCTGCTGGAAGGGCATCCGCTGAGTAAAGCATATGCTGCAGAAGTTGGCGGTCCATTCCGCTGTGGCGACCCCGGATTAATAAAGGGACTAAGCTGACAAGAAAATGAATGAATGTATGAATATCTGTTTTGCCAAAAAAAAAAACAACAACATAAAATTATAATTTCATCTTCACTAAGGAAGAAAATCTTTCATTTTCCGACACAAATGCTCTAAACAAACCAGGTGTGAAAAAAGAACTATTGAATTACACTTTTTCTGCTGTATGTTCAGATTTGGATCAATATGGATGTGAATAAATTATAACAATTTTCATTTTTGGTTGAACTACTCCTTTAAGACATGTCTTTTAAAAGCCAGTATGAAATGTAATCTCTCAGAAGGGATACATTACTTCCCCTAATGCTTTCTCTTTAGCACATACAGTTCATAATGGACACAATGCACACATCATCAGCGTGTGTGTGTGTGAGTGTGATGTGTTGTAATGCATGACTGTACTTAGTATCCACAATGAGTACCATTTGACGATACAGATACTTAATGCATTTTCATACTCCATTTTACAGATATGCCACTGTATTAGTATGCCATTTTATAGAATGGATATAATTAGCCATGAGGTCCTCTCACTGCCAGAGTTTAGACCTTTGCCTGTGTGTAGCCCTTAACTTTCATTTGATGCAACGCTTGCAGAACAAATGACAATTTCATGGTCCGCTGCAGTAGCGGCAGTATCAATCGCTGAGATAAACTGTCTCGACGTCCCACTGTTCTTGTTTTGTTCCAAGTTCCAAATTGTATTTCTAGTTAATTTTGTGCTGTCCTAGTTGAGCGACTTGGCCGAGAGAGGATAGTTTGAAATCATCACAACAGGTGCACTTTCTTATGTGACAAATGATGTAAGTGAATTAATAAATGCTAATCATGTTTTGACATCTCTTCACAGGAGGGTTGGATTATGGGTATTCAGAAAGAAGCAATACATACGGTATGCAAATGCAATGATATATAGGAATGTGAATGAATACATGTATAAGGGAAGACCAAGGCTAGTTGTTACCTAGAGAGTAGTCAAAAATAAAATTAGGCTGATTTGATTTTGTAAATGTCATATTCAGGTTGTTATCTTAATTTATTGCAATGTTTATTAAGCATTTTGTGTTTCATAATTGTTTTATTGGTTCATTTTGGGCAGGTTCTATTGATACTTTGCAGTATGTTGTCAAAAAAATGATTCTGGGCTATAATGGTGGTTATTTAAAGTTTAATATTAGTTTGACAGGGTTTCTGTGGGTCTTAATTCTCCATTCAACAACTTAAGTTCTTTAAAAAGTCTTAAATCAGAGCAGAACGTCTTAAACTGTTGCACTGAAAGAAAATCTTTCCTAGCATGTTTGTTTTTCAGTTTAAAGATCTACATCTTTAAAGGGATAGTTCGTCCAAAAATGAAAATGTCATCTCCATTTACTTACTCTCAAGTCATGCTAAATTTTTAAGAACACCGAACAAGAGATTCTGAAGAATGTTGGAAAACAGGAACCAGTAGATATGTTTCCCATGTTTCCTTGGGAATTAGATTTAAGTGCAAAACTGGAATATTACATAAAACTTAATTAGTTAAGAATTAATCTCAGCTTCCACCCAGTGTGTTAAGAAGAACAAAATCGTCATAACTTGACAAACTGGCACCAAATATCAAAAAGAGAAATGGAATTTGCTGTGTCAAGAGAAGCCATTGTGGGCCTTTTTTCTTATATAATAAATTACTTTTACCTCAGAAGATGAAGACAGAATGCAGTGAATGTGCAGTGGCTTTTGGAGGGTTGAGAGCACTCTTAGGGAGTGCAGCCACTCAATTTATTGGGTAAAAGTGTTTCCATCATAGTTTATGTGCATTTTTTCTTATCAAATAAAAAGTTTCTTAATGCATAAGTGTCTTTATGCGTGTTTTCAAAATGTACACCTATCTTTTATCTGATACTCCCCAAATGCGCATAAAAATAGGTGGAGGTAAACATACACTGTAAAACCCAAAAAGTTAAGGGAACTCAAACCATTTGAGGAAACCGATTGCTACAAACCATTTGAGTTAAAAAACTTGTCTATATGAGTACTGTGAACTTGCTCCATTTAAGTTGAGTAATGAGGTATTTATTACCTCATTACCTTCAACACTGAATTCAAAGTTCTTTTCAAATGAGTAGAATTACCTTTCAGTAAATTTTGAATTAACTACACTGATTTCATTTGATAAAGTTGACTGTTGGGTTTTACTGCGTAGCTACTGATGTCCATAGTAGGCATGGGCCAGTATAAGTTTCTGACCATATATGATAACCTTGCAAAAATATCACAGCATTAGTTATGTGATTACTGCTCTAAAATAAGTTCATTTTAAATGTCTGGGTAAAAATAAAAATAAAGTTTTCTCCCATTGAACAAAATACATTTTATTTTAGGAAACATTTATAATATTTTGGGACAGTAAACATGTCAGGCTAAATAATTTAAATAAATCACTGAATTCCGCTGTCAGTGTAAATAAAACAGATTTCTTTGCAACACAAAAAAAACCTTACATAAACCTTAGGAATGGTATAACAGAAAATTGTAGCAGTTTTAAAACCTTGACTTTTCCAAACCGCTGTAATCATTGAAATTGGTTATCATCCCATGCCTGGTCCATATATGAACGAAAAGTACTATTGAAGTTGATGGCTGCTGCTTTCCAACATTCAACAACATATCTTTTTTGTTCAACAGAAAAAGTTTGTTTACTTGAGATGCAAAATTAAGAAAAGAAGTCTTATTTTCTGAGAAATTTAACAATAAAGTTTGAATCAAGTACAAATATCTTTCTTTTTTTTTTTCTTTTTTTTTCTTTATTGTTTTTAGACATTCAAACACAACGACTTACAAATTTGGTAGCATTCACACAACAATTGACAATAAAACATGCAATATACAAACAATACATACAGAAGTATAGTGATAATAGATAAATACAATAATAAAAATAAATGAAATAAATAAATATTGGGTGTCACGGTGGCAAGAAGGTCGCTGGTTCAAGCCCTGGCTGGGTCAGTTGGCATTTCTGTGTAGAGTTTGCATGTTCTCACCATGTGCACGTGGTGAGATAGTGGTCTGTTTTCCCCCATAATCCTAAAAAAAATCCACTGTGGCGATCCCTGATTAGTAAAGGGACTAAGCCAAAAAGAAAATTAAAGAATGAATGAAAAAAATAATAAAAAATACAAAAAGGAAGCTAATAATAATAAAATAAATACAAAAAATAATAAATAAATAAAAATTGAGATTTTAATCTAAATTAGTCTAATCCTCTTCAATTTTATTCCACTATTTCTTACAGAAAAAAAGAACAAATATCTCCAAATTATGTTTTCTGTTCAGCTAAAGTACATTTTTTTTCTAAGTTCACTGTCAGATATTTGTTTTTGTTATAATTACGAACTGACTTTATTTAAATGATTTTCACAGAAAACATCACTTCTTTTTTCATGTTATTTAACTTTCCAAATAATTTATTTAATCATCTTAAGACATTTCCACTGGAAAACACAGAGGAAGAACAGCACTGTTTTGTTATTCTAGTATTTTGGAGCAAAGTTATTTAAACCTTAAGCTATTCCATTTATAAAATGAATGAAAAAGTAATGAGATCGGCCCAAAGTCGTATTTTCAAACTTTGAAGGGTTACCTATTGTGTGCTTCCTCAATTTACATTTAGAGAGCATATTGACGTATTGTGTTCCCTTCAAAATATTAATTACATTTTGTTTACTTGGTCTGAAAAAAAGTTTAGCTTTCTTTAAAAAAAAAAGCTCTCATAAAACCTGCAGAAACCATGTTTAATAGCTGTTTTGACTTTCAAATTGGAACCACACTGGTGTAAAACATGTGACTATTAGCCCCAGTCTCCCCTATATATAAGTATATAATTAAAATGTCACTCGATAGCTATTAAATCCATTCTATACTGTTATCTGTGTGAGATAATTCATATTTGCTGGAATGGAAACAGGAGGGAGTGTTAGATCTTTACAGAACAGATGCTTGTCGATACCTATTCATAGTTCTTTCGCGTGGCTTTGAAACATTTTGGCCTTTCTTTACACATTTACAACTGCGCTAAAAATGGCTGTAATTGACTGCGAAAATCAATCCCTAGTTCACACACAGTATGTGCTTTTCTCCAAACGCACTGCCAATACTTTTGTGCTTCTCTGCGTGCCGGCTGAAATAGCAGCTACATTCAAACATGCTTTTGATTCCACTGAAAACCAACCTGTCTCTTTTTCGGTAGCCATTCTGACAAATAGTTCAGACAGCTTCCACGCAAACTGAGATTTATGAAGCGGTTGTGCTTTTGGGATTCATACAAGATTTCTGCGGCGAAATAGAGTGTTTCATTTAAAAAGAAATAAATAAATGGAAAATATTGAGAGCTCAGGCCTCAGCGCTGCAGTTATGATTTATGTTTCCCTTGATGTTTTGTCACATGGATTGTACTGAAGTAGTCGAAAGTGCAGCATTAAATGATTGGACTTCTGCTTTCCGTGCACTGAAGTAACCTATAGGTATACACACTATATAATCATAATTTGGCTCCTTTTTGCTAGATTTAGCGCTTCCGTGCTATGACTCCACAGGAAATATTCCAAAAGGAATATTTTTGTTTCAAAAGAAGCTTTTCTCAATTTGACACTCTGTCCACATTCAATTGTCTTCTCCGTGATCCCATTCTTCATACCTCCAAATGAGCTTAGTTACAGGGCTTAATCATGTTTAAGAGCATAACTATAGCCCTGATATTCAGCCCAACTGTGTCTCATTCACCATATCAACAAACGAGGTTATTAGTTGGATGTCATTAGCTTGACATTGCTTTTTTTTCTATTATTCAGAGACTCACATTCCAAATTTTATGTGTCTACCAAACAAAGCAATTACCACTGTCAGCAGATCAAGATACTCGCCTATTTTTACATCCTTTCAGCTTCACAAATGAAACTTTCTCTTTTTATCTGCTTTTTAACTAATCTGGCAGACGTGATGGAATAGTGTTGACGTGAACTGTTACAATGCCGCGTACTGAATCCTTGCAGTGGATTCCAAGCATATGGGGGAACATATGCCAAGCATGCATGGTGCATGAATACTGATTATTATTGCAAACACAGGGCCTTTTTTGACCAAAATGAGCATCAGCGTGAGGGAGAGAGTTATTGCCCATGGACATGTGCTTGCTTAGAATGGAAATGGGGTTATAATTAGGTTGTTTACCTCAGTTATGTCTGCCATGAAATAGTGAAGATATCATATTTTTCTAATCCGGTTTTTAGATTGTATTTTTAGCCGTTCGTGCCTTGGTCTTTGTGTCAGGACAGGGTTTTCAAAGCAATTACACAATGCAGTTTCATTTCCAGTTCATACATATGCGTTTTGCATTAAAAATGTGTTCTTTCAGGCCTCATCTGAGATTCTTAGCATTCTTAGCATGAGATTCTGGTCTCTTGTACATTTCTTGTACATCATATTTTACGAGCTATTTTTGACCTATTTTAACAGGTCCGATATTGCCTATAGCTAGACATTTCATAGACTATATTTCATAGAAAACACAAACACATATATTTCATAAACACACAGTAAAACAGCAGAAATGTATAGGCATTGAAGAAGTCAAAATACCTAGTAGATATGGCGATATTAAGATTTTGATCTCTTGTTTTTTGTAATAATCTTTTTTGTCATTATTTTTTGGTATCATTAATAAGAATTTTGTGTGCATACTTGTTTTATGTTCTGTAACCTGTTTGGATATTGATAAGGTATATTACTGTAGTATCTGTGTGATATATTGTTTGACTGATGAAGGCACACAGCTGAAATATTTTTTATATACTGTGATTCATTTGATAATTTTTTGAGTGCGAAACTTCTTTGGTACTTGTCTGTTGAAGAAATTTAGTGACCACAACAAACGTATCTCTTAGAGATCATCTTAGTGATTTATATTTGATTAAATAACTTATTTTTACATAAAAATACATTTTTTATATATATATATATATATATATATATATATATATATATATATATATATATATATATATATATATATATATAATCTGAACTTTAGCAGCATTACAGCAGCATTATTAGTTTTCAGTGCCACAATATCATACAAAAACATTATGTCCTTGTTTGATGCCAATGAAATCTATTATTACTGTTAGTAGTAGTAATAGTAATTAATAATAATAATAATAATAATAATAATAATAATAATAATAATAATAATGTACATCTTAATAGTTTTGTAGAAATATTATACTATTTCTCATAACTTTTTCTAATTAATGGAAAGTAAAGACAAAGTACCATTTAATATATATTTATTTGCTGTCAACTGAATGTGTCCTTGCTGAATAAAAGGGATAATTCCTTTAAAAAACGAATATACTTTACAGAATTTTAAAAGCTTGCGTGCTGTATAATTTTATGCATCTAGTCCTCTTGAGCTCAAATACATCTACATTTTTATATTTATTTACTTACTTTAATACTTTTAAACTTTGTAAAGACTCATTCTTAACTTTAAAAGTGCCTCTCAAGCACTAAAACCCAAGTCTTTTATCCTCCCATTTTATCTATGCCTTGCAGAACTGTGCTATTTTTGTGGAGAGGTCCCACACATGTGTAATCTCCTCATACGCTGTTTTTTTCAGTCCACCCAGACTTGACTAGAACTTTTTATTTGAGACATTCATTTACAGACATTGAAATATCTGTCATCACCCATATACTCATACAATATGATATATTGAACTTCATATATATCTATATCTAGCTATTAATCATGTAAATGACATTTGCATTTTAATCTGTACATCACTCAAAGCTTTGAAATGTGGCACATTGGCACTTATTGGTACTTTTTGGAGGGTTTGTGTATGACCATTTTCATTTTTGAACAATCTGACACTTGTTTTGAGAACATTAGTAAATCTTGACTTGAATAGGATGTCATGGTGGCGCAGTGGGTAGCACGATCGCCTCACAGCAAGAAGGTCGCTGGTTTGAGCCCCGGCTGGGTCAGTTGGTATTTCTGTGTGGAATTTGCATGTTCCTTTCTATGTTTGCGTGGGTTTCCTCTGGGTGCTCCGGTTTCCCACACAGTCCAAAGACATGTGCTATGAGTGAATTGCATAAACTAAACTGACCGTAGTGTATGTGTGGGAATGCAAGAGCGTATGCGTGTTTCCCAGTGTTGGGTTGCACCTGAAAGGTCATCAGCTGCGTAAAACATATGCTGGATAAGTTGGCAGTCCATTCCACTGTGGTGACCTCTGATTAATAAAAGGACTAAGCCGAAAAGAAAATTAATGAATGAATGTTGACTTGATAATGTGCTTTAAAGATGACTTGTGGGGACAGTTCCTTCTTTTAGTACTATTTGTTCTGCAACACATAATTCATTTCCATGTGTCAGATATTGTGATAGAAGTGAATAATTATCATTGTCACTCTGATGTAACCTTGTAATGAGAATCAAGTCCAGGGTGTACAAAAAGTCAGATTTGTTAGGACGGTCAGTCATTTCAGTGTAATAATGTTATTAGTTTTCAGTATATTTATTGATTTGTGGGTTGATTTAGTATATATACAGACACCAATGTTTTGTATTTATATTGTTGACAGGTTATAATAACTGATGTTATGCTTTGTAGATGCTTTTTTTTTTTTTTTAGTTTTAGTTTTTTGCAAATTGTTTAGCATCTTTTTTTTTTTTTAACATTCATAATGTTTCATAATTTCTATATAATCTTCTGGAGCAATGTTACAAAAACATTATTTCTCATTTCTGAACATGTCCAACTATTTTGTCCCTGTATTCATTCATTTTCCCTCGGCTTAGTGTTACAAACACCTGATGTTGGTCTAGGGGAGGGGTGCCCAAACTTTTTCTTATGAAAGGCCAAAAATCAAACCTGATCGAGGCTAGTGGGCGGAAGGTAAATATAGTTGCCATGGGTAATTTCCTAATTTATTTAATAATGTTTAAAAATAACTAGAAAACATTGCTTTATATTGACTAATACAGTATTTTATGTTAACTAATACAGTATTTTTTACATTTTATAGTGAACTTATTACAGTAAAAAAACAATCTAGTTTATAACAAAATTACTCTAGTTTTTGCCTTGATTTGCTAGCCAACGTCTTCTGCATAGTCCTCCATTATTTACATTTTTAAAAATCTGATTTATTTACAAAATGTAATTGAAACAATAAAACAGCAATAAAACAAATGAAAAAGGTGATGACGACCTCTGAACTCAAATCAAAGGTTACAATGGGCCAACTTTGGCCCGCAGGCCCTATTTTGGACATTTCTGGTCTAGGGGAATGAGGTTTGACATTTAAAGTACAATTAAAATAAATTTATATATACAGTGAATGAAGTGCAAAAGACAACCAAAGCAAACACTGTGGCTTATTTACAATTCCCAGAGTGAACAAAAACAGTGAAGTAATCATAAATAAGAAAAAAAAGGTAATGCAAAAAATATGCTATTTACAATATTAGGACAAACACAAAGACGGGGAGGGGATAACTGTGCTTTCACACCGAAGGCAGCGAGAGCATCAAAGTTCGCTCTGGCCGCTCTGGTGACAACGTTGTCTGCTTATAAAGCTCCAGCGGCGAGAGCGTCAAAATTCATTGCATCGATCTTGTATTTAAAGGGGCCATTTCAGCATACATTCCCGCATAAAAACATGCTTTCTAGCATGAAAATTTTGTGCGCCTTATATCAAATTTATTCAACTACGGAAGTTCCAGTTGTTGCGTGTGCTGTGGTTTTGGTGGTTTGAATGGCGGACGGATAACATGAACACACAGAAACAGACAACAACAGAATACACAGTTAGACAGGTTTGTTTTTCCTAACGCAACGCAATAACACAGCAGATGTACAACAGAAACAAGAGGGACTGGTGAGTGGTCTGGCCTGCTTTTTATGCCGGGTCTTGGCCTATTGTACATGACATCAGAGTGACTGGAAATGATTGACAAGTGATTTGACCAATGACCGGAACCTGAGAAAATTAACGCAGACATGGGTGAACTGTGGGGGAAACCGGAGCACCCGGAGGAAACCCATGCGAACACTGGGAAAACATTCAAACTCCACACAGAAATGCTAACTGGCCAAGCTGGGACCAGTGACTTTCTTGCTATGAGGTCACAGTGCTAACCACTGAGCCACCGTGTCGCCCTTTCTCCCTGTATATCCTATTTAAATAATATCATAACCAATTAGTTGACTGAGGCGTAAATGAAACTAGGAAAGCGACTAGTAAAATCTTCGGGTGCAGCTCTAAAATACACATTGTTATTTAGGATTTTTTACTAATATTATTTGTTTTACAGTATTTTTGATGAACTTATTGTAGCCTTGAACCACAAACATGAACAATAATTCATGTGTGTGTTCATTTGTGTGTATAATGTATATACACATTTAAAATTGTAGTGAAAAATGTGAACGTTAAATAATTGAAATTACACTTGGTACATTTGAACTTACATTTGGTACATCCCAAATGATGAAGGTTGCAGTTTGCTCAAGGCTCACTGTGGAATTTGGTATTATGTTTGGTATTAAAATTCACTTTGTCCACCCCCCAAAAGTTCAATATTAACGAGGTCCGATTCTCTAGCCTACCTATAGCCTTCGTTCAGCCAGTGTACACATATCCGTCTTTTTTATTTAGTTTAATCCTCCAGGCTTGCGGTCTCCTGGCGCTCGCTGAACTCTCTCAGAATGGACCGCATGGGGCACAGTGGCCTATCATGGAATAATCCTGTTTAGCGATTCTTTCAGGTGCACTTATCAGATTTATGCTGCATCAGGAAGGGAGAGATCAACAGAGGGAGAGACCTCTCGTAAAGACGTGATGCGGTGCTACCTGACCTTCACTTTGCTCCCCGTTATAAAAAAGCGCCACCATTTCTGCTGGTGGATGATAAGCGCGTGGCATGTCATAAATCTTTCTTGACCTCTAGATTCTAAACAGGCATGGCTCCAGCAATAATGCTTGCATTCAATATGGTTCAACTGGAGTCTCATGTGTGCTTTTGTGGAAGACATCCCCAGTCTAAATGATCCTGTGTTTACATGAGCCCTCGGAATAGCTCAAAAATCAATACGGCGCCCTGTTCTGCATACTGATGCGCTCTGCTTTGATCTGGCATTCAGGAGCATACAGTGAATCGGTTTAATTGTACATCACAGAGAAGCCTTCTGCTGTCGCTCACTGTGTTGCTTTTCTTTTTAGTGCCTGCGCACCGATGGATGAACTCCTTGATCAGATTTGGAGGCAGTGGTACTTCTACTTGTAAAATCGATGTCTCTGTGCCTTAATTATTTTAGTTTCAGTGCATATACGCATATTTTAGTATCCACAATGAGTCTTGTTTGTGGTTCACCCACACAAGGAATTTGAATCGGTAGAGCAGAGGCTTGCGGGGCTTGCAGATATAAAACAACTGGATTAGAGAAGAAAAATATATTTACTGAGGAACATTATATGAATACCGGTGGTTTGTGTATTGAGAGTTACTATATATAGGTGTGTTCAGCAGAGAATGAGCATGTGTACACAGAGCAGGTGGATCGCTATATCTAGAAAATTCGAAAAAATTGTTTGAAAGTTTGAACATTTGCATACTGCACAGATGGGTTTGAACAGGTAGCATGTGTAAATATGAATTTACATGTTGTACACTAATTTTATCACTCACTAGAGAGTATACAGTTCTGTATTAGGTTCCAAATTAACGTTCATGGAACGCCAATTGCAAGTAAAATTGGCCAGGAGGGTAAGTAAAGTGAGATTTTATGCCAGTTGGCTGGTAACTTTTTCTCTGGATCTCTGAATGTGAGAACACATATGCAAAGTATTCCTAATATAAAGTCAGCAAGACAAAAAAAATATGAGGAATAAATAGTATAATAGTAATAATAGTTTTGGATTTTTCATTAGTTTTAGTTTTTATTTCATTTTGACTTTTTGTTTTCAAATTCAGTTAGTTTTAATTAGTTTTTAGAAGTAGATTTACTAGTTTTTATTAGTTTCTATATTTTGAAATTGCTTTTTTTTTTGTTTAGTTTTTATTAGTTTTAGTGTTAGTTTTATTCATTTATTCATTTGTTAGGTGCAGTATTCAAAATTATCAGAATAAATATTGTATAATAAAAACTCAACCAAGGATATATTTTTTGAAACATGTATTCAGAGGACACATGAACACTACCATCTACCCATCCTCAAATTCAAATACAACAACCCACACGATAGCAGCCCCATACAATATGTGTGCATGGCTGCTTCTGAGGTTAAGTGCACAGTAGTGATGAGAAGTTTGAATCTTTAATGCGAACCGGATCATCTGTGACAATCCTCACCATCCCATGTTAGAACTCAATACCAGAAATATGTAGTCTGCAATCATAATTTCAATCAGTTAAAACATCATCATAATCTGAAAAGTTTCCTACAATTAAGTTTTGCAACCCAACTGAAGCATGATTCACTTATTTATTTGAAATGTCATCACAACCTTCTGTTATTGAATAAACTTACATTTCACCAGATCCTCTCATTTAAGCCCTCGGTTTACCCGCGCTGCAGAATTAATCAGTTGTCCATGTTTGGATCTGTCATGTACTGTTTGTGTTTGGTTTACTGAATCAAGCATGCACAGTATTATCAGTTCACCGCTTCTCAAATCTGATCTCTGTGTACTGTTCTAATAACTGAAGAACTCTGGAAATTAGTTTATTTGAGTCAGAGGGGGTATCAGGCATGTTAAAAAGTAAGTAGTTTGTGGATAAGTGCTTACTTGAGATGCGAATTGTTTCAAATGATTCAGTTCGATTTGATGAACTAGTTCGCTTACAAGATCTGGTTAAAGTGAACGATTCGTTCGTGGTTAGGATCATTAATATAGAAATAAACCCATTATTGGGTACAAATGTGTTAAATTAATGCTTTAAGTCTCTGCTTGGGTTGTATTTAATGTTGTCACCGTGCTGCTGTCATGTCCACTTGTTTTTGTCGCGGGAGCAACAGCGAGGATGACTGGAGAAGGACCGGCTTGATCTGGCCAATGCCATCAGGAATACAGACTCTGAGGTGCCGGGTCATTACCTGCAGCGCGAAGTAGATAGATTTACTTTTAAAAGGCATGCAGTAGACTTATGTGTTTCATACATTTACAAAGACGAAAACAAAGGATGTTTTTGCTAAAATTTTTCCTAGTTTCAGTTAGTTTTGTATGTACACAATACAGTTTCAGTTAGTCTCGTTTTTTATTTAAGTTAACAAATGTAATGATTTATGTTTTTAAATTTTAGTTTTCGTTTTTTCGTTCATTTTTGTTAACTATAATAACCTTGATATGTACTGAAACAAAAAATTCTGGATGCACTTTGACCAAAAACCGAAATGAATTTTTTTTGTAATAATTATTATCCTACTAAATAATAAAAAACACTTTTTAAAATGTACCTCAATAAATTAATTTATACTGATTTAAAAAAAACTTAATAAGCAAATAAAATACCTAGTTTTATTGACAATAAATAAAACAAAAAAATGGACAATAATGGACAAAATGGACAAAGAGTGGCCAAAATTATTAGAACAGAGCATATTTAAGAGTTTTAGTTGTTTTTTGTTGAATTGGCTTTAAATTTAATACCCATATAAAAAAATAATATCTAAAAGTCTCTATAAACCATAACAGAACCAATTTAAGGAGATCTAGGTCATTTTCCTCTCTGAAAACAAGTGAGGCCTATTTCACTGTCAGTGTCACATAATCATGTACCTTCACAGAAAAAGCCAAGTAACTTGTGTAATAATAGTCAGACATGGAGAACATTAGTATTGAAGTTCTCATTAAATATATTTACACTATCAGCAGATGCGCTGCTATAATTTCTGCAAAAGGTAGACATACCAAATATTACAGCTACAATTAGATTAAAAAAAAGTACAACTCGCATCTTTTGATATGTGTTGTGCTCAGAGCAACCATTTTATATATGCAAAGACTATGTTTTGTCTTGTGATCATAAGAAACATCTCTATTTTATCACTCAATTATTTCTGTGTTTGCATGTCTCTCATATTTTCTCACCTCAACTACATCTGTGAATCTGTCAGCAGGACTTTTGTCGAGCGCTATACGTCATACTGAGAGAAATATGAAATATGAGTCATTTTGCCAGCTTGATTTCAATAAAAGCTAATTATGAAACTTGGTTGGACGTTGAATCTGAGAGATTCAGTTCAGGGAAAGATGTTTCAGACTCTTCCAAACCAATAACTTTTTCATTTTCAGCTATTCATAAAGAGAACTTTCTCATACTAGTCATAAGTTTGGATATTGGACCACGCTGGTCAAAGCAGTGAATGTTTGTATTTATATTGCAGCCCACAAGGACAACTCAACAGGAAGAAGTTTCTTGCTGTTATTTCATGCTACACATATTTTATTGCATCACATTCAGTATAGGCCTTGAGCTCGCATTCATGACTGAAGTGTCATATGGTTTTTATTTGTATTTTTTTGTCACAAATATAGCAATTAAGTTCTAGCAAAAACTTTTATTAAGGGTGAAACTTGGCTATGTATAAATAAAAAATAAACCAAGATCGAGTTTCATGGCCAGTAAGCAAGATTTATGGCATTGCCAGGTGTAAAACACACACATACACGCACACACACACACACGCACACACATTTTGAACTCTGTTTTTGAATATGTGTGTTGTTTTGCCACTAATGTTGCTTTCATCATTTTCCACATGCATAAATTAGCACGAAGCACACACAAACCCACCGGAACCCAAGTATTCAGAGATCTGTGAGCAAGCGCTGCTGTTTTTATTTTCCCTGCGTGCACTAAGCACAAACGAAAACATGCATTTTTCATGGACTAAAATCTCCTACCAGGGGCAAAAATGCACTCTTCCTCTTGTGAAGATTAATCTTTAGCCTTGAGCTCTGTACCCTCTCTGAGATGTCATGTTCCGCCACAAATGGGCAATAGCAAAGGATCACTCGCATCCGGTCCATTCTCCTGTACTGAATCACCCCCACCTTTCCTTACCATCTCTCTCTCTCTCTCTTCTCTCTCCCTCTCCTACGCTCAATTATCTGTGCTTCTCCTACATGCACTCTCGGCCTGATTATCTCACCCACTCTGGGGCTCCTTCACTGGGCTGTCCATTAAATGGTATCCGCTGCTTCTCTCTCCCTCCCCCCGACACACACCGACACCAGCTTTGCACAAAAGCATCACAGGCCAAACAAGTGCCTGGGTGCAGAGGATGAGCAGGTTAATGTTCAGGTATAAATGCAAAAAGCCTTGCTGAAAAGTCAGGAGAGGCATTGATTTAGGTGAGCTCGAACATACGTACGTTTAATGTGAAATACAGGGATGGCAGATGTCAGTAAAGATGAAAACGTTGGATTTTTGGTGTAAAATGTGTATGCCAGGATTGACAAGATGTTGCATGGGACTTCTTTTGTTTTGACAGGGTCCCTTCTCATCTCTGTCTTATCTTTTAATTCTTTTCTCTGCGTTCCTTTCTGCTCTTGATCTCAGAGAAAAGCTTTTATCTTGTCATTGCCGTTCCAGTCTCATCTTGAATATTACCTATCGTCCTTCCTGTCTTTGTAAATATATAATATGTATGTTTGTGCATACATAAACTCGCAGACTGACATGGGTGTACTATAGAACTATTTCATTCATTTTTCGTTTGGCTTAGTCCCTTTTTTGTTAGGGGTTGCCACAATGGAATGAACTGCCAACTGTTCCGGCTTATGTTTTACGCAGTGGACACCCTTTCAGCCATAACCCTGTACTTCAAAACACCCATACACACTCGTATTCAAACACTTATACACGACAACCAATTAAGTTTATCCAATTCACTCATGTCTTTAGACTGTTGGGGAAAAAGAGGAAACCCACACAAATATGGGACAACGTGGCCCAGCCAAGACTGAAGAACTGCAATTTTTTCTAAAATGAGTGATATGTAGATTATTATATATATATTTGAAGGTATTATATTGTTTTACATTCCAAATCAGGTATGCTTTTCACTGATGTTGTAGTCTCTTTGGAAACCAAAAAAAGTAATTTAATGAAATAACTAACAGAAAATGTAGCTGTAAGATGCAATTACCAGGGTTTAAGAAGGTTAGAGATTTTAAGATGGGTTTATTCAAAATATCTGAAATGTCAAAAAAAATAAATAAATAAAAATCACAGCATTTCATTTAATGATCAGTTTAATGCTAATCTGAAAAGTTTTGGAAAATTCAAAGTGCCCATTTTTTTGTTAAATACACGTTGTTCCTCTTAATCATATGATTTCAAAGGTATTCACTGTGTCAAATTGTCTTTCTCTCTTTTTTCTGTCTCTTTCTTCCTGTTTACAAATACATTACTAAAATCAAAACTTCATTCATTAATTTTCCTTCAGCTTAGTCTCTATTGCAGAAATTGTCACAGTGGAATGAATCGCCAACTATTCCGGCATACGTTATACGCAGCAGATGCCCATTCTAGCCACAACCGAGTACTGGGAAACACTAATTTACACACACTCATACACTATGTCCAATTTTATTTTATTTTATTCATCTATACTGTATATCCTTGGACTGTGGGGGAAACCGGAGCACCCGAAGGAAACCTACGTGAACACGAGGAGAACCAGCAACCTTCTTGGTGTGAGGCAACAGTGCTAACCACTGAGCCACCGTGTCACACAAAATCAAAAGTTTTATTTGATAAAATTAACATTAAGTATGTTTCATGTCAATATAGTTAACTGATGTTACAGTAACTACACTACCTGACAAAAGTCTTGTTGTTGATTGTAGTTGTAAGAGCAACAAATAATAATTTGATTTCTAGTTGATAATATGGAAAAGTGGCAAAATTTTCAGATGAATCACCTGTTGAACTGCATCCCAATCATCACAGATACTGCAGAAAACCTATTGGAACCTGCATGGACCCAAGATTCTCATAGAAATCAGTCAAGTTTGGTGAAGGAAAAATCATGGTTTGGGGTTACATTCAGTATGAGGGTGTGCGAGAGATTTGCAGAGGATGGCAACACGAACAGCCTGAGGTATCAAGACATGTGTGCTCCTCATTATATTACAAACCACAGGAGAGGGCAAATTCTTCAGCAGGAAAGCGCTCCTTCTCATACTTCAGCCTCCACATCAAAGTTCCTGAAAGCAAAGAAGGTCAAGGTGCTCCAGGATTGGCCAGCACAGTCACTAGACATGAACATTATTGAGCATGTCTTGGGTAAGATGAAGGAGGAGGCATTGAAGATGAATACTGCAAGACCGCTTCCTTTGCCCTTCCAGATGACTTTATTAATAAGTTATTTGGGTCATTGCAGAGATGTATGGATGCAGTCGTCGAAGCTCATAGAAGTAATACACAATATTGATTTTTTTTCTTTTATATTCTATACTGTAGATTATTCCTGTTAAGTGACAAGATTTTTATCTAAGCAAAGTCAGACCTTACTGTCCTAATTAAATAATTAAAAATCAAGACATGATCATATTTTATTTAGCTAAACTAAGCGTAATCTAGAAACCTTTGCCTTTCATATAAGCCACTTCTGATACAAAATGATCAACTAGAAGTCAAGTTATTATTTGTTGTTTCTACAACTTGGATAGGCGACAAGACTTTTGTCAGGTAGTGTAGTGTAGGTTTCAAATATATTTCCTAATGGTTTATTAATGTATTTTCTTTTTCCCCCCAACTTTACTCTGGTAGTCATTAAAATAAAAATAAAAAACCTTTTCCAAAAAGTGCCTAAAGTTGAAGAAAGACTCATTATTATACTAAATGCCTACAGCAAAAGGCCATGGTCTGTGTTCCTTCCTTCTCGACATTTGAGTGTTATTCAAATTCATCCTAATGACGACCCACTAATTTAAGATGCACATGGGATTGTCTTTAAATGATAATGTCACAGGGAGTGTCATTAAGAAGTTGGTTTTCAGTGCCTCTTTCATGTGGCTGAGCTGAAGGGGGAAGTAATGTTCTTCCAGCATGATTTCAAGTCGCAAACTAATGGATCGCACTTGGAGAGTGTTTTACATCTGCCTTTTTCTTTTTTTTTCGACCAAGTGCAAAAACCCCTGATGAGTCAATAACTCTCAATCTGTTTCTCACTGGCACAGTTTACAATATGCACGGAATGGTTTTATGACATGAGAATGATAGTGTCAGTGGATAGCTCTTTGTTGATGATACAGTAGTTACACTGTGAAGATGCATAATCGCTCCTGTCATTCTTGCCAGAACGCATTTTTTGTTCAGCCATCTACAGTAAACGCGGCCCAGATTTACAGATCAGAGCCGCTTTTCAACTATAGCTCAGAACAAAGTTTGTTTTTATGCAAAAGATTATTTCTTTAGCCACTAATGGTGATGCCTTTTTCACGGAGAACAAATGCTTGGAGCTATTTTAAGGTTTTGTGGATGAACAATTCGCAGTTATCACGTTAGCGAGGTTGGCTGAGGCAACTTGTAGCCCGAAAGATTAATTCAGACTTTCAAGTTGTCACGCCGACAGGGTTCTTGTTATCTTGCTGTGTCTTAAATGGCCTCTGAACCTTCAGGGTTTGTATTTATACTAATATATTTCCTACCTTATTTACATGTTTGAGGGATTGAAATTCTTTCCCTCCGAATGATGAAACGGGGAAAGTTGCATCATAAAGCTATTGTCCTCCTCACAACAGTCTTGTCTGCTCCTCGCGGGAGCTCATTAAATGACCGTTTCAGTGCATGGAAAATGGCAGATAAATAGTTGAAGAACATTTGATAGAAAGGAAATTCTGATCTGACCTCAATGAAAAGGCATGAATAAGTCACTTGGTTTTAGGAAATGCTCAATTGTGTGCTGGCAGCCAGTGGAAAAAAATCGGATTTAGATGCAATAATAGGGGAAAAAATAGGTGGTTCACAAGCTATTGTATTATTGCAAAGAAATTGATGTGAAAGAAAAATGGAAGATTATTGCAAATAAGCTGCTGTTCAGCTATGCCGTGACATTTGTTTGTTTTTAATGCCACTAATGAGGCGTTTTGGTAAAACAAAGATGATTTATCACAAAGGAGTGATGTATGTTATATACCGGCTAGATCGTTCGTCACTGACATGACTTGCATGGAAATCTTTCAGGCTCTGTGTACTTTCATTACGCAGACTTTTACAGTCTTATTAAAGTCAAACTTATTTCCAGTCATTATAGTAGGACATTCTCACTGCACTAGAATAATCTCTGGCTAGGTTTTTTTTTTTTTCTTATTCTTCCTTATTCTGCCATCCAATTATCTCTGAAGCCCAGTGAGGCAGGTTGTGCTCTCTCGTGAACGTGGCAAAACCTCCGTCACTCTTCACCTTTTCTCCATGTCTGTCTCTGTCTTTCATTTCGCCTCTGCCTTCCCTGCTCACTCACCATCGCAGAGCTGAAATCCTGTTCGCTTCACCTGAACCATAAACAAGCCTTATTAAGACATGCTTTACAGCCCTGTTGTGCCCCAGGTAGATTTTGCTAAAGCGTTAGTTCACCCAAAAATGAAAATTTCAACCCAGGCTTATTGAAAATACATGAATCTGCCCACATTTCTGCCAAAACCTGAAGTGCATTGGTATTTTGTTGCAATTCCCATATAACATGTCCCCTAAAGGGGCTCTAAGCTATCTTAAAAGTTGTCATTGCAGAACAAAATTACACTGCAAATAAAGTAAGCTGTTACTGAATTATTTTTAGTATCTACTACTTACACAATTGTTATTGCTTTTCTTTATTCAAATTGAAAGTATTGAAAGTTCAAGTGGCCAACCGTCCACATCTTTAGCTCCGCCATTTTGTTCGTGCGTCATTGCACCGATAGGGGGTTACCAAAAAAGGGCAAAGAGGCGGAGCATGAGCGTAGCTAAAGATGCCTGCTAGCATTTTGCTTAGACAAAATTTTCTTCGGGAGAAAATACTTCATTATCTGCGACTCCTTTGTGTTCTGACCCCTTGTGCTTGGTTGTGTACTATATTAATTAATTAAGTGTTCAGTCACTTAAAAAAACACTGTTGTAATACATTGAGCCACTAAGCATTGTTCTACAGGAGGAAAATGCTAATTACTTCCAAATACTTCAAATATAGTCTGTCTTAGTAAATGCAAGGCTATTATGAAATCCAGGCATAACATCGTATGACTACGTTTCAGATGACTGTTCTAAATCCTACAGATAATCAATCTGTCAGTTTCTGGAGTGCTTTACGGGTCTAAAGAAAAATATTAATTAAATTAATTAATTAAAATATTAATGATCTTAAATAAAACAAATACATTTATAGATATGGTATATAAGTATATAAGAATTTCACTAACCTGGGAAATGGAGGGCACTTGAATGGTTTGTGAACACAATTAAGTGCACGCAGTATGCCATATTATCTGACTGTGTAAAGCCACAAAAAACAAAACAAAAATACGATGTACTTGCCGAGTTCAGCGACTAATCAGCTGGAATGACGTGACGGCCAGCAGCAAAACCTAGCTGTCATTCAAGTGGCCACGCCCTTAATTATGCAGACTTAATATAAATGAAACGGATGAGTTATAAAAAAATTCACCCTCTCACATTTGTCATGAAGGGTAATATTAGCTATATACACCAAAATAGTTTTTTGTAGCAGGCTGTAAACACCTTTTGTGTGCTGTAAAGTTAGCCTTTTTAACATTGAGGTCAATAAAAATGTGCTTATTATAGAGCCAGGTCTAGCAGAATTTCCATGAATTGTTGTTTCAGTTATTCTGTATTAGCTTAATGAGGGAGAGCGGTATGTTGCCGCTTGACTTAAATATACATTTGACTGCATTTTCTATGTAAAGGGAACACTATGGGACAGTATTACGATGACAACTTTTGTAAATTTTACACTAATGCTAATTACAGAGACATATTATAGCACAGTTTTTCACTTTGTACAGTGTTTTACTTGTGATCCAGAGCACTCAAGTTTGAGTCTTGTGGAACACAGTTCCACAAAAAAGATAAAAGCATTGTAAAATCGAGGTAAAACTGTGTGTTCAAAGTGCATTTTTCTCTTATGGTTGCTTTTGAAAGCACTATTTATTGGGTTTAGTAATGGGATTAGGTCAGTGGTTCGCTAGGTGATCTGTATGACAAGTCCTGTCTTGAAGCATACAACAAAGCATTCCCTATTTCAGATTTCAGATTTTCGCAGATGTACACAGCGCCCTCTAGTGGATTTGTCATCTAAAACATGCAATGAAATGTACCTGGAGCAATGTATTTGTACAACAAGGCACAAATTTCCAAAGTGGGGTGCAGGACCTATATTACCCGATATTACCTGATTAATTTTTAGGTGGCCCAAACTTGACTCTGTAATGTAAATTCATTGTAATATTGGTTGGTTTTATGTTTAGTAATCAAGTCAACATAAGCCATTCTGGACGGTTTAATTAATATATTTAATATAAGTCTTCGTCGCTAAGCCCAAGCAAGAATACTAGTTCAACCTTTATTTTTAGTCTCTTCTTTAAAAAAAAAAAGGAGATATTTTGTGTCCACAGTAAGTTTTCTTTATTTAATATTTATTATAAATTTTTTGTCCTGAAGACAATATATATATATATATATATATATATATATATATATATATATATATATATATATATATATATATATATATATATATATATATATATATGTATATGTATATGTATATATATATATATATGTATGTATATGTATGTATATATATATATATATATATATATATATATATATATATATATATATATATATATGTGTGTGTGTGTGTGTGTGTGTGTGTGTGTGTGTGTGTGTGTGTGTGTGTGTGAAAGCTGTAATAACATTTGTACGTATTACACAGGCCAGATTTGAACATGGATTTCTGTGTGAGCTGCTGAATATCATGTGCACAGCCAGGCTTTTTGCATGATTATGAAACTTAATGTAATTTCACAGGCAGCTGTTCCCATTTAAAAGGTGATGTGTGTAATTGTTTTGATGTTAAAATACTTTCTTCTATCCCAGCTTAATATGCAGAGACAACTATAAGTAAGCCATTTATCGCTTGATTTCCTTGAAAAGTGTATACACTGTGGCATTATGAAAACGTTATTGGAATGCTTGTTCGAGAAAACCGCAACATCGGCTCAACCAATGGAGTGAGACAAGGCATGGCTCAATTTGCTTGACAAGTATCATACAGAAATGTTCATGATTTTTACTCTTAAGGCCTGCTTAAATCTAGTATTGCCTCATTTTCAATTGAATCACAAGTGAACAAGGGAGACACATTCCTGTTTACGCCTGATGTTTTAATCAATCTGTTTCGTCCATTTTTGTGATGATGTCTGTGGGCAGGTGTATATTGTATGGGTTTTTCTGATCTGTTAACCTAGTATTACAAAATAAGCTGATTTAGTTTACATATGAACTGTAAAACTAGGCAATGCAAATAATATAGACACAGGGATAACATTTGAGAGTGCTGAGGATATGAATAATTAGCTATTTTTGGCAAGATTACAAGATTTGTCAATTTAGGATACACATTTGAAAGCATTAAATGTTAGTTCACCCAAAATACAAATTAATACAGATTCTGGTCCTTTGAAAGTTTAGAAAAAGAAACACAAACATTGTCAAAACATTCTATGTTACTTCAGTAATCATATAACGCTCCATGAACAATTTTCTGGACTTTGAACGTCTCGGTATAATTGCTGACTATGGAGGATGAGAGAACTCTCGGATTTTATCTGAAATATCTTAATTTGTGTTAAGAAGATCAATGAAGGTCTCGGGGGATTGAACGGACCTGAGGATGAGCAATTAAAAACAGAATTTTCCTTTTTAGGTGAACTAATTCTTTAAGTTCAGAGCTGGGAATCAGATTGAAAATTTGTTTTCATGAAGTCTGCATAAACCGTAAGCTGCCACAGTTTTTTTTTTTTTTTTTTTGTATTGTGATGCCATTCCTAGAGAAATGGAATATTAAATGAGAAAACAGTGGTCGTGGCTTTGTTTTTTGTTTTTTTGTACTGTGGGATGAGTGGATGTAGTAAAGTAAGCTTTTACATTAATTACAGAAAGATCGGGAAAAGGGTTTCGGGAGAGTTGTTACATCCTATCAGACACCTCCTCTTCACCATTTCTGTTTGTTGTCAAACTGTCAGTTGGAGGGGCATGACTAAGTTTGTTAACTAAGTGTGTAATCTGAGAATTTCGCTGAAAACAAAAGGGAAGTGCATTTTCAAATTCCAATCAAAGATTAGAAGGGCAAACTATTTTTTAAATAACATGCACAGATGAATGTTCATCACAAAACTAGCAATGTGTACTAACAAAAACAGTATAGTTAGTTTCAATTTCATGTGTATTTTAACAAAAAGCAGTACCTTCTGTAATAAACGCTACATCCACATCCAGCCTGATCTCACGAGAAAAGGTAAGTATTTTACGTTTTGTCAGTTTAGTGGCTAATTCACATAAATTCATACGAGTTTATTCGTACGAAATTATACGATTTTAAAAAGGAGGCGTGGCACCTAACCCCACCCCTAAACCCAACTGTCATTGGTGGATGAGCAAATCGTACTAAATTGTACGAATTAAAGCGTACGAATTCATACGAATTAGCCAGTAAATCAAAAAGTTACTAATTGCCGTGAGATTGTGTTGCCACATCTTTCCATACATTTGTAGATAACAATAACTAGATTGTATAAAAAGTAGCTATTTGACTATTGAAAATCAAATGTCAAATCATTATTACAATTAAAAACGGACAACTAATATGACCAAACAAAACAGTAATGCTCTTTTTTATACTCATCTTTTCAATATGACATTCTACCAGACATTCTACCAGAAATGTAGGACATTCTACCAGAAATGTAAATTTTCGCTTATAAAAAAGTGTTAGGGGCCTTTAAGCTTGTCGTCCTGAAAAAAATCATACAAAAGCAAGCATAAAATCATACAATTCAATGATAGAACACATCTTTGATTGCTGTCAGCCTCTTCTCCATCGAATGATATCAGAGTGCTCAGAGTCATAGCCTTAAAGGTGAATATTATGTTGAATTCAATGCAAATCTGACAGGACTGACAGAAACATGGGGACAATTGTAAAGTTATTTGTGGAATTAATTTATTATTTAATGTTTTTAATCAATTCATGTTAATGATAACAACTTAAACTTGCTTTTTTTTCTAAATAACAGTTTTTAGCATAACACAACCTATTAAAGCTGTAGGTTTAGCTGGGCCAAGGGCAATGACAGGGTTTGTAGATTTGTAGTGTTTTTAATAAAGACAAAAAAATCTGAGAACAAAATGAATGACGTATTTCTTTACAAAACAACTCACAGAAATCAACCATCAGTCCATTTTAGAATATATTTCAGAATAAAATACTTTTTATTCACTGAAATTATGTTTCTATTTCAAGGACAGATAATGTACGTTTCTGGTAGAATGTCCCATGTATTGTGCCTTTCTGAAGGTTCTCAAAACGTAATAGTGTGTTTAAGAACTAGGTCACTTGCCGGATAATAGATGGGTTGTGGTTGTTCACATGCTTTGACAACAGACTGATAAATGGATTTTTGACTACCTGTGGAAGTGTTTAAAAGCAAACAGCAATTTACATATGCATTTATCATCGTCTTTTTAAAATCAGATAAACTAAACCCATCTTAATACCAGGTGCAAACAGAGAATAAGGATCTTCAGATGATATGCAGATGATATTACCACAATAATATGCTTAAGTAACAAACATTAGATGATGTTTTATGTTGTCATCACAGTAGTTACTGATCTAATTTCCTCATCAAACCAATCACCTCTCTCTCTCTCTCTCTCTCTCCGTGAGATGGGTGCTTCTTTAATCAGATCTCTTTATAGCAGATATCATGCGCTCCATCGTTATAAGCTCTAAACATATTATTTTAAAACTTCAAATTAAGAAATATGCCTTGAGGCCTCTGCGCTCCCAAGGGCTCTACATTTTCATGTTCTAAACACCTCAGATAACATCAAGAATACACGCAGACATACAAAAAATCTCCTTGGGAGTGTCATTTTTTTTTCTTTCTAAGCTGTGCGAAAGATTAAGGTCAGTAAGCAGTGTGATCTTTTTGACAAGCGATCTTAAGGTGCGATTTCCAAAGCCGCATTGCCACCATAGTTTCATTTTTTAATTTTATTTTTTGAGGATCCAGCCAGAGCAGGACTAGTCAAACAATCGACATTAATAAGTCCCGTCTTACATCCTGTCCGCACTGACAACACTAATTTGTATGCGAGGGATTGGCAGACACTTTTGTCTGAGCTGCTTTGAGAAAAGAGGATTAGCGAGTTTGCATTGCTTTCGTTTTTATAGTGTTTTACTGTCACAGAGCCTTTTGAGCGTTTCTCTGTTACTCTGTTCCTCTCCCAGCGAGAGTAAAATAGGAGTATTAAAAACCTTGACTTCCCTCATTCATGTGTGTTTTGCGGTTCTTGAGGCGGGAGAGACTTTTTTATTATTATTCCCAGAGATATGTTTGCTACCCTGGGTTGTTTATTTCTTACGGCTGTACATGTTTTCCATGAGATTAGTTTTTGATAGTGTGTCCTTTCTTTTCTTTGTTGACATTTGGATGATTGAAGTGGGTCTATTCTTTAGATGAATAGCAGGTCTTCTGGAGCGCTGAGGCAGAGGTGTCGTTCACAGTCTGGGGAAAGAAGAGGGAAAGCTGTTTCACTTAAGAGACCTTATTTTGCAGTCACATATCAGTGGCAGTATGAACTCACAATCTATTGATACATAGAACGTGGCATTTAGACTGCGGTCGCATTTGACTCTTTTTTAACTCCTTCAAGGGTTAATCTCAATTACATTTATTCAAATAACTATAATTGGATTTTTCGATCATCCTGAGAGAAGAGCGTAATTTCTTTTTGTCTTGTATTGGTTTCTTTCGATGTCTTTAATGAAAGAACCCTGTGGGTGGTGGATTTGTTTGGATGCCATGTTCATGGACTCTCTTTCAAGAGTTTACACTTTGCTGATGATTGGTAATAAGCTAGTTTGGCATGCTGTTGACTATGGTGCTGATTTGGTTTGGTCGATTTACTTATGTCTAATATTTTGGACTGTGGGAGGAAACCGGAGGACCTGGGGAAAACCCACGCGATCACAGGGAGAACATGATCTCCACACAGAAATGCCAACTAGCTGGGTAGAGACCCGAACCGGAGGCATTCTTGCTGTGAGGCCACAGTGCTAGCCACTGGGCCGCTGTGCTGCCCTATAGAGGAAAAAGAGGAGGAGAGGGGGTGGGAGGGTGGATTCTTCAAGACGAAGATGACTAAAGGTAAGATGCTTTGGTTATTTAAGCTGAGTTAGGAATCGTCTGATTGGTGGTTCGTACATTAGCTTGACTCAGGGCCCGCCGTGTCAGTCATAAGCACGTGATCCTCTCGAAATTAGCTTACAAATACAAAATTTAAACTATTGGAGTTTTGCTTCATGTCCAAGCCAAACAATAAGAGACAAAAACTGTGGTGCAATTGTCTCACAATTAGCTGAATTTCACTTGATCTGAAAATAAATGAGCGAAAACTGAAGTGGCCAAGCTATTATTAGCTGTTATTCTTGTATTTTAAGTTGAGTTTGAAGAGTCTTGTCTGTGGAGATTATATAACTTGAGGTTTTTTTTATTAAGGAATGATTTGATACTCAGGTAATGCTATTTTAAAGCTTGAGAAAAGTTAAAACCTATAGACTTCATCACTTTTATTCAGATTAACACAGATTAAAACATTTATTAGACATTATTAGACAAATTTTTATTTTAATTTATTTAAGTGGTTCGGTATATATTTGGTAAATGATATTTGGATTTTATTATTATTTGTTTGCATTAGGGCTGTCACAATATCATATTTTTATCGTGGCCAAAAGATGTGTAGAAAGCTTTGTTAGATCACACTCTTCATGCCAGAAAAAATAAGATCCAGCCCGGATGCCAGATCTTATCAGGAAATGTCAGTTTCTCCAGGTATCTGGACAACAAGTCAGCAAAGTATCCAATATCCAAACCTGTTAACCAGTATACAACTGAATTAACAGTCTACTATCAATATAGGAGTTGACTGTGGAAGGAAGCCAGAGAAAAGCAGAAGTGATGCTGATAAAAGAGCAGGGTTTATTGAATAAGATGCATGTGTGAACAGCTCAAATATAACAAATGTTATTATACATCAGGTCACAAATCCTTAAATTAGAGACACACCTTCATATGTCATATCAGTGGAGAGGAACATTTCATGAAACACCATAACTATAAGACTAAATGATGGAAATAGCACTAAAAGCAGAGCAAGTAATAAGAATTGTTTAAAATAAAGAAATCAAATCAATAAATGATTAATATAATAAATGATAAACATAAATGAATTAAAATATGAATCAAATAAATGAATGACTAAATAAATAACAGATTAATAAATGATTATTGTTATGATTATCAGCAATCTAGCGGCTGCAGATCGCTAATGGGCTGCAGATCGCTAATGGACTACAAATCCGCCATTACATGAATTATAAATTCCTTCATGCACTTCATACACACCGGTTCCTGTTTCATTTTGATTACACGCTTACACAAACAGCTGGAGGATCATTATAGACTGATTACAAGCACTATATAAATAGCACACACACACACACACACACACACACACACACACACACACACACACACACACACACACTCACACACACTTTAGTGCTGAGTCTTGCTTTTCTGTTTGTGAACATTACGATGTGTTTTCCTGGCCTTGCCTTGCCGTGTTAGACCCTTGCCTTGTTTTATTGTTTATTCCTGTCTACTGTCTGCCTTTTGACCATCTGCATGTTGTATGACCACGACTCTGGATTTGCCTGTATACATCTGTTTGTTTCTGTGTTGACCATCCTGTGTTTAATAAACCCTGCATTTGGATCTCCACCTCCATTGTCAGCGTCTCTTCACATTACAATTATATAGCCATAACTGAAATTATCAATGCAAAACAAATAATAAAAAAACAAAACATAATACAATATATAATTGATTTCATTTAAGGCACTCAAAAGTTATTACAAATTTCAGTTACTACATCCTGAAATAAATAAATAGCAACGTCATGTCAAATTCATCAACAATTTGTTTTGTTGTTATTAATTCATTTATTTTTCCTCCAACTTAGTCCCTTATTTATCAGGGATCACCACAGTGGAATGAACCACCAACCCCACCCCCGTCCCAGCAGCAGCAACCCGCTCACGGAAAAAACTCACTGCCCCATTTACACTAATACATCTTAGTTTTAAAATGCCATTTTAGAACGAAAACAATCCACGTCCACACTGGCGTTTTATCTAGCATTTCTGAAAAGCCCTCCCTCCACACTTTACTGCTGAAATGCACATCACGTGACCACGCACACAAACACATACACTCTGTCATGTGCTGCAGTGTACGCGCACGTCTGAGCTCCTGCAGTCAGCGGGTGCTTAGAGCATAAAACCCCAGAGAGCAGTGCACGTCGGACAGTTAATCAAGAATGTACCGCTGGATCGCGTCTCACCATAGTTGTTAAACATGGTATTTGATTAATCTTGTCTCTATATACAACTCTTCTGTCTTTTGAATCTATCAGGTAACATGTCACAGCGTCAGTACACTGCTTCAATCTTTCGTTTTCGCGATTGTACTTAGTAATTTTTGCGAAAACCTCAGATACTGTTGGTTGGTTGCTGTTGGTTGTGCACCTTTTTTACCAACCAAGTTTGTCGACGCCATTATAGCAACACAGATCACTCTGCCTATCCATGCCAGATTCCCACAGAAAAAGTGATTGACAGGCTGTAATTTGTGTGTAACTTCTCTTTATTTATGATTTAGTTATGGGTAAAACAAAGACCATGCGAGTCAGGTAGTTGAAACGGTAGGCTACAAATAATTATTTGTTATGAGTTAATTAATTATTCATTAATAATTAATTCACCACCGCCTATGCCATCGTCCATGGCGATGTCTCACACTAGACATCATACTATGCCAAATTGGTCGACATCGCCCAACCCTACCACCAACTATTTCAGCATATGTTTAACCCAGTCGATGCCTCTTCAGCCGCATTCCAGTACTGGGAAACACCCAAACATTCACACACACTCAACCACTATGGCCAATTTAGTTCATCCAATTCACATACTGTATAGTGCATGTCTTTGGATTGTAGGGGGAAACCGGAGCACCCAGAGGAAATCCCCACGTACATGGGGAAAACATGCTAACTCCATACAGAAATGGGCAACAGTGCTAACGCCTGAGGCTTGTGTTTTGTTAATAAGCCTTATTTTGTTAATATTCAAAGCACTTTTTGGTTTGACTCCTACAGTTTTCTTTTCTGCAAAAAGAAAATAAACCAACAAAATAAACCATGTGTCAAACACAGAGGAATGAAAAGTTCATTCTGAAGTCGCTGTATAAATAATTACAGAATTATAAAACAGCCACTTCAGGAAAATGAACTGAATTCATTTCCTTTATTTAAGTCAGCGTGACTTTTTTTTACCTTCACACAATAGTCTGACAGTGAAAGCGGTGGCTACTGTAGAATACCTAGAAGGTTTACCTCACTCTGTTTTTGAAAGAGCATATTAATTGACAGTGAACCACCACAAAATTGGATTTTCATTATGATGGGAGAACTGACACTTTCAAAAATGCTTGTGAACATTTTATCATTAGCTTCTTGGCAGAAGGCAATTTGGCTGCACCCTGGAGATTAACAATACCTCAAACACTACAAATCTTATTCATGAACATAACTTATTTGAAGCGCTTTGTCAGCTCCGTAATGCGGGAATAGGACTTTGTGCTGAGAGGAGTGGGACATTCAGACGAATGCTGGAACACACTGAATTTCGTGACTTTACACATAAGAGAATCTGTTGTCATTCAGGACGAGTGCCTTAAAGGTACTTGTCGCTGTGATCAAGGGGTCAGGGTTTGTCTGGTTAGCATAGCCCTTTTAGCCCCTGCTGGTAGATGCCACAACCATCTGGCAGGAAAAAGCATTTCTCTTTTGACAGCTGTTCAGAAAAAGCTGTGTATTCTGACCGAATAAAGCAGATATAGTGCACTGTGTTGTGCAGTATGTTATGTAATAATGAAATTCAAACAAATCAATTTCAACATCAACAGACATTATTTTTTATGCTTAAACATGGCATGGAACATTCTTAAAGGGATAGTTCACTCAAAAATAAAACTCCTATTTTCGTTTACTCACCCTTCACCTGTTTCAAACCTGTTTGAGTTTCATTCTTGTATTGAACACAGAAGAAGATGTTCTAAAGAATGTTGGAATCCGGTAGCCTTTGACTTCAAAATATCTTCTTTTTGGTTCAACAGACAAAAAAGATAAGAATTTTATTTTGGACTATTCCTTTAAGAACTTCTGACAAAATATATGAAGATATTTGAAATATTTTAGATGAAATATCAGTTGGTTTGGCAGTCCCTTTTTTAGGTACATTCTAAAAATGCTAGATTGTTTCAACAAAAAAATTCTTGCTTCCTAAATGGCACACTATAAACTGTGCACTTACACACTCAACAGCACAGTATACTGTATGTACTGTATGTAGTGTTGTCCCAAATGGAATATGGAATGTTTTTTTACTAAGAGGAAATTCAAACTGTCTCGCTGAAGAAGTTTGACGGTTTCCAAAGTAGTGAAATAAATGACCAAACTACCAAATAATACCTGTCATGAGTATAACCACATTCACCATCGGGAGGCGCTATAATCACTCTCGTAGGAGAATTTTGCTTTCACAATCCAAAATAAATAAAGTAATCCAACATCCATGCACGAAAGCTCCGTCCCTTTCGCTATACGTGAGCAAAGCAGCCGCTATTGAGTGCGTGAGGTGTCCAACATTCCACACTTCATTTTAACGGTTGAATAAGCGCATCATCTAAAGTGCACTTATTCTTTTTAGAATTTTTAGTGTGAATGCTCTAGTTGCTCTATTTATTTTACAAAATGGTGTAGAATAGTGCATAAATATGCGATTTGGGACGCACCTTATGTTATCCAAAAAAAAGTATTGAATATGGACAAACACAATCTCAGGATAACATGTTTGAATTAATTATTTTTAACCAAGCTTGGTATTTTGTCAGTTATCTGACTCAAATTAAGTTGAATCAACTCAGCATTTTTTAGAGTGTAACTTTAACAGAGTTAATAGTATAATACTTATGGTAGATTAGAATCAGAATATAGCCAATGAAATAGTCAGAGCAAGTATAATTCATTGTTCGAACACAAAAAAAAAAATGCTGGGTTGTTCATTCATTCATTCATTCATTTTCTTTTCGGCTTAGTCCCTTTATTAATCTGGGGTCGCCACAGCGGAATGAACCGCCAACTTATCCAGCATGTTTTACGCAGCGGATGCCCTTCCAGCCACAACCCATCACTGGAAAACACCCATACACACTCATTCACACACATACACTATGGCGAATTTTAGCTTACCCAATTCATCTATACCACATGTCTTTTATTGTAGGGAAAACCAGAGCACCCGGAGGAAACCCAATGAAAAAAAATAATAATTACCCAGCGTTGCTTTTGCACCCATCATTTTTAACAGCAAATGTCAATTGAAAAGTAAAAATTATTTCAAAAATGAAAACTCTCCAGCAGTCCCAAACTGACAGAGTTATAGTTGGGTGCCATTTTTATAAATTTTCTCATCTACCATTCCCTTTAAAAGCCAATTGCGTCATGCCATGGTGCGTATGCTCTTTACATGGTGGATTTTGTAAGTGGAAAAAACTGAATGCTTCACTAGCGAAAAAACAATTAAACAGTCCATCTGCAGCGAGGATAAAGAACGAGCCCCCTCCATTCAGCCTCTTTACTTTCTCTTTACTTTACTCCTTTACTTTCGTGGAGTAAGGAAAAGGTGGAAACTCAGTCTACTGAAGACCTCCATTAGTCTACATATTTAATTTAGTTTGTTAAGTGCAAAGATTTGTTTTAAAATTATTTCTATAGTCAGTTCTAATTTCCAGTAAACGAATAAATGAACAATAATAACAAAGTGTGGTCAAAAACTTGATCCAAACACACTTCCTATTGCCCCATATGGTGATGCATAAATACGTCTCCAAAACCCAACAGGTGGACAAATCTAAACTTGTCTTATTAAAACAAATATTAATATGTATAATAAATACTACTACTAATAATAATATTATACAAAAGCAAATGGTTATAAATAAACAGGCTACAACAGAGCTTTTTATATTAAAATAATCAATTTTCTAACATTTAAATCAATTGTTTTCATATTTAAAGATATCTGTGTATTGTTTTACATCCTGTATGTATTAAGCAATTTGTAAACGTTTTGGACTCGCATAGGCATATAACTAACATGTTCATTAAATTATAAAAAGTCTGCGCTGGACTTTAGACCAGCTTTTTGTTGGTCAGTGTTGCGGTCTATTTCAATTCCCCAAAATAGCGCCAACAACACGCCACTCCAATGTCTCTTCTTGAACATTTTATGTGAGCTACTCCTTCCTATAAGGCAGTGAGAACAAATAATAATAATAATAATAAATTTTATTTGTAATGCGCTTTTCTTAAACTCAAAGCGCTACAAGCAATACAATACAAGGCAAGAAAAACAGCAGAACAATAAAAGATGAAATAAAACAATAAAAATATGAACCAAAAAAAAAAAAGTTAACAAATTGATCATCCTAAGTTAAAAGCAATGCTAAAAAGACGAGTCTTAAGAAGTTTCTTAAAACAGTCCAGAGAGGCAGCATTCCTAATGCTTAGGTGCACTGTATAAGAAAACCCTCCCACCCATGGTTTCCCTAAATAATATATATTCAGGGTTCATACAGTAATGGAAAAACTGGAAAAGTCATGGAATTTTGACATGGCATTTTCCAGGCCTGAAAAAGTTTTAGAAAATCAGATAACCGTACAAAGTTTTGGAAAAGTCATGGAAATTAGTTTAACAAATATCTTTATACTTGAATTAGGGCTGCGCAATATTGGAAAACTTTGACATTACGGTATTTTGTATTTTGGTGATATATATTGTGATGTGAATGCAATTTCTACAGATGATTTAACTGATTTATTTAGATTGATTGGGGGGATTTTGTAGAGGAGTAAATCTCGAATAATATATAACAAATAAATGACAAGCATAGATAAATTAAATATAGTAAAGATAAAAGTAAATTCTAGTTTTCAGGTATTCACTATTCAGGTACCGATATTGAATAATCAACACTGCATAGTCTTCATTGTATATTATTTAATCTTTATTAAAGTTACAAAAAATTTCTTGTGACCAGATGTTTTAAAATTTTAAATACTGAAATGTTCACACAGTCACAGGCCTTAAAAGGACAGTTTACTCAAAGATTAAAATGTACTCGCTATTTACTTACACTTCACTTGTTTTAATACTATAGGAGTTACTAAATTATATTCTTTTTGTGTTCATAAAAAAAAAAAAAGAAACTCATAAATGTTTAAAACTATTACAATTACAATTACAGGTATAATGAAAATGGTAAGTACTTTAAAAATGCACGCAAATGACAAACTTTTACTCCATTATGATTAAACTCTATATTAAACTATGCATATCCTGCGATGTGACTATTGCGGATGCACACATTGCGGTATCGATGCTGAAGCGATATATTGTGCAGCCCTAACTTAAATATAGGTTTGTTGTCTTTACTTCTCTGTCCTTGGCCAAAAACTTGTTCTCACATTGTTAGTGCTGTGTAAGCATTTTCAAATTCCATTTTACATAGATATAAAACCAAATTTAAGCAAAATAGATTGTTGCGTGTTTTATGATATGATGTAATACATTTGAACGTCATTGTTTTTCGTATTATTTACCATGTATATGTAGAACGTATTGTATTACGTGAAACATTACGACATGAAAATGTACTTGAAAGTTCTTGAAAAAGTCATGGAATTTTAGTAGTAAAAATGTGTATGAACCCTGTATATTTACAGAAATTTACAAGCTGGTAGATTGAAAACCTGTGGTCAATTAGTCACCTTATGTCAGTTAACCGTCTGTTAATTTGATTTCATTTAAGAAGCAACCTTGTTGTCATTTGCATAATGTTATGAGATTATTATTAATATTTTAAATAGCCTACATAAACAATACTAACTATAAAATTAAAAGCCAGGAACTCATTAGAGGGTGAGCCCACAATATGACATCGTTATTGCCCTTGATATTGTAATAATACTTAATAATGCTGATAAAAGTAGTGTATTGTTTTTGTGTTGGGTAAAAAAAAAAAGTTATTCCCTTTCATTTTTCTTCTCCTGGTCCTCTTATGTTTTATACCATCAAATACTGGTTCACAAGCATCCCAAAAATGTTTTATTATTCATTTAATTAGTAAGATTTTGTTTTAGATTATGTCTATTTTGGTGAATGTTTACCTCAGTCTGTATTTATTTACTCAATTCTGCTCTATGTTCACATCCTGTCAATTCTCTGCACAAACCCCTGTAAGTATTTAAGTAATTTAGACCTCCACAGCTTTGATAATCCATTTCAAATCATTCTTCACACGCATTTGAGATCTTTTTAAGCGTTCGTGCAAGGTTTACGTACAGCTTGCAAGCTTAAATGTTACTTTCACCCACAAACACGCCTAGCGAAAAGGGACCTCTGTGTTGTTTCTCCAGCTCCAGTCTTGATTTTTCCCAGCGGTGGATGTATTTCTGACAGGGCTGCAATGTAATTTGCACCACGGCTGCCAGAGGGGGTCGTAAGGAGGGTCAATATCCCAGCCTAATTTGTCAGGAATCATCAAGTAAAGCTGATCAATAATTTTTGACCCCTTGCAGAAAGACTCAAACACAAAGGTATAAAGCACTTCCTGGCCTGAAGCGATGGGAGTTTGACAGCATCCGTATCAAGCTAAAGTGCATGTGTCACTGTGGGGAGTTTGGTATTTATGCAGTGCTGTAAGAGCCACAGATAGTGTCAGAGTGCCTGAAAGGATAGAGCAACGGAAGAAAGGATAGACTGGATTTGATGGTGATAACATTTGAAGGTTTGTGCACGTGGAAGTGCTTGTTTGTGAGAGTCATTGTAGCTGTTGTAGAGACCGTCTAGCGCTAGCGGTCCTGTCAATCAGTGTGGCCTACGGACCTGGCTACATGAATTTTGTATTGAAACAAACAACAACAGAAATAGATAACTCTTGAGGTACCACGTTTCATCTTTTATGAGATACAGTGTCTGACCTGGAAAGCTTCCGGAGTCTAAACACTAATGGTCTGATATCTGATATAAAAGAATACTAGGCAAATGTTCAACGGTAATGTAAGTTTTAGCTTATCTTGAGCACACAGTTTGTTTGCCTGTGGTAATGGTTTGTTGCATTATGTAGCTAAAAGCACCATTTCCCCCATCCAGCCTTGCTGCAGTGAGAATTGTTTGCAAAAAAAAAAAAAAAAACTATTTAGAGAGTAGATGAAGAAGAGAAAGGAATAATACATATATTAAATAGATTTTCAGTATTCGGTAGGTCATCCTTGTGCTCTTCGTACTGCATAACACAACCAGTGCTTTGAAACTATTCAGCTTACTTGTGGATGCTGTGGCTTTCATCCACATTTTTCCAAGGCTCTGCACAATAAGACTTTCATTCTCAGGTTACTGACTCATATTTCATATGTTGGAGTTTAAAGTCTCTAAATCTCTGTGCTTTTTCTGCATATGATAATAGTAAACTGTCAGTACAGTAAAATAAAAATAAAACATAGTAAATTTGGACACTTCCCAGGAGATACACAACGTCATAAGATGTTAATATTAGGTTAGATTTAGGTCACAGCATCTAAGTACAATGATATTTTGACGTCCAATAACGACGCAAAATGATGTTGATGTTTTGTTGATTTTAGGTTGTGTAGGAAAGTGACCAAAATCCAAAGTTGAGCCAACATCTTAAACCAATGTCATATTGACATCGTCAATTATAGCAACTAAAATCTAATTTCTGATAGATATCATAGTGGTAACATCCACACAATGTCAAGCTGTCACATTATTAGATGTTGATATTATGTTATTTTTAGGTTGGGTTGGAAAGTAACCAAAATGCAACGTCTGTGCGACATTAGACATTGGTGTTGGCTTGACGTGGGGCTCTGACTTCAACCAGATTTTTATTTCCAAACAAAATGCAACGTCCCATGACATTGAGGTACAAGTCAATCTGATGACATGTTGACGTCATGTGCCTGCTGGGTTAAGGTGCCGTCTTAACAGTTTCATCTGTATATAATTATTGAGATAAAAAGAGCAAAGGCAGCTAAGGGCTAAGAACTAAATACACTACTGGATTAGCAATTGACAAGCAATAAATCTGTGTTATCATACTAAAGATATGTACATACAAAGGGATTTTATTATTATGGTAGTTTAATACCAAATTTGTGCAATAAAAAAATATTGTCTTTTAACACTGCATATGTTCCATAAAACAAAATGATCTTGGTTTATTGCATGATCGTGCTTAGGAAGTTTTAGATTGCTTATTAAATGATGCACAGTTGGTGGTGTTATATTCTATATTACATGCTGTGTTAAATGTTATGCTTCTTTTATTTTTATATGAAATACATTCTTTTTTGAAACTGTTGTACTGAAATGTCAAGCAGTGACAGGAGTGTCTTGCCATACTGTAGCAAATATATACTCTTTTTGTAAAAAGTATAAATGTCTTAGCTGTCACTTTTGATTATTTTAATTAATCTGAATAAAATATTGCTGAATAAAAGATTTTAATTTAATTTTAAAAACTAACTAACTAACTAACTATAGGATACTGCTGTCACAGCTGGACATTGCCAACCCACATTAATACAGTATACAGTATCATCACCTTTAAATTACTTTCTGACATTTTTGTCAAAACATAGATATTCATATTCTCACATATTCTCATTCAATCTACAGTTTTGCAGAATTTATGATTTATAGTTAAGTGTTTTTTATTTATTTTTTTATCTTTATATTGTTTTATATCATAAATCACAGGAGTAGCAGTGTGATATGTCTTTATATCAGCACTGATAGGAGGCATGCTTAGTGTCCCACCAGTGATGATATACAACCATATCACAATGCTACGAGTGTGATATTGCGTTTATAGAACAGTACCATGGCATAATTTATAGTCTGAAGTGATGACATAACACGTGATTTTGCTCAGATTACCAGGCGAAACGGCATGAAATGCCATCAGTCTACAGAGATTTCCCAGTATTTCTCTGTTGCAATCGGGAGATCACAATAATTAACCCCGAAAAAGCCAAATCAAAACAAACACTACCAGATTACTATGGTATAAATACAGCACTACAACATACAAAAGAGAAAGATCAACTTAGAGTGTCACTTACCAGTTTTATAATGGTTTGATCAGCTGTAATTTGAAATTTATGTTGATTTTTATTCTCTTCTAAGCCCTTATTATGCGGTCTCTGTCACCATCTTGTGGCGTAACGTCAACCCTCTTTGCTCTGCTCAATGAAAGGCTAATGGGCGCCGACGTACTGAATCTTAAAAATTATAAATATTTAAAATAGGCACTATCCTTTTAAATAAACTGCATAGTTGCAATCTAAACAACTACATTCTCGCCTAAAAATCCTCAAAATACATTATGTGGTCCAACAGCTGCAATATTTGTCAAACTATAGTTATTGATCTGCTCTCACTCTATGTACGAGAGCTGTACGAGAGCTGTTTTGCAGAATATAGCACAACTATCACACAGAACTGTTGTATATACATATTTCAGTTGAAGTCAGAATTAGCCCCCTGAATTATTAGCCCCCCTGTTAATTTTTTTCCCCAATTTCTGTTTATCGGAGGAAAGATTTTTTCCAACACACACACACACACACATATATATACACAGTTGAAGTCAGAATTATTAGCCCCCCTTAGATTTTTTTTTTCTCTTTTAAATATTTCCCAAATGATGTTTAACAGAGCAAGGAAATTTCCACAGTATGTCTGATAATATTTTTTCTTCTGGGGTAAATGTTATTTGTTTTATTTCGGCTAGAATAAAAGCAGTTTTTATTTTTTTTAAAAACATTTTAAGGTCAAAATTATTAGCCCCTTTAAGCTATATATTTTTTCGATAGTCTACAGAACAAACCATCATTATACAATAACTTGCCTAATTACCCTAACCTGCTTAGGTAACCTAATTAACCTAGTTAAGCCTTTAAATGCCACTTTAAGCTGAATAGAAGTGTCTTGAAAAATATCTAGTAAAATATTATTTACTGCCATCATGGCAAAGATAAAATAAATCAGTTATTAGAAATGAGTTTTATGTTTAGAAATGTGTTGAATAATTCTGCTCTTCGTTAAACAGAAATTGAGGAAAAAATAAATAAACAGGGGGGCTAATTATTCAGGGGTGCTAATATATATATACAGTTGAAGTCAGAATTATTATTAAGATGTATTGGCTTGTTTACTGGCTTTTCCTATAAGTGAAAAGTATCAATTATTTGGAAATTATTGATATGTATTGATATTTTGATCCACTTCAAATGTTGACTACTGTATGTATGTATGTATGTATGTATGTATGTATGTATGTATGCGTGCATGTATGTGGATCAAAGTGGATCAAAAAAGTTTTTTCAAAAGAATGGGTGTTGTTCAATAGTTTTAGGACAATAGTTTTAGGACAATAGTTTTAGGTTTTGATCCACTTCAAATGTTAACTACTGTATATATATATATATATATATATATATATATATATATATATATATATATATATATATATATATATATATATATATATATATATATATATATATATATATATATATATTTATTTATTTTTTTTTTTATTATTATTTTTTTTTTATTTATTTATAATTTTTCTATTTGATGTCTAAATCAGAAATATGCAACATTTCCTGTTTGGCATAGAACTATTTGATTTTATTTATATTCATGTTAGAGTAGTATAGAATCTCAAATAGCCGTTTGATCAGTTATCTCCATTTACATGATGAAGAGGGCAAAGAATGGCCAGATTATACTACTGGCTGATTCAGCAACGAAGTCTTCCGTTTCTGCTCCAATTCATGCTACTCATTATTTACTCCACCCATGGGACGCCTGTTGATGAAGGAGGCAAAGACACAGAATCCCCCATGTTTGCTCCACAGCAGATGTGTTTCCTTTTTGTTTTTCCCAACCACTCTCAAAGAGCTTGATGACGTCTTTAGCAACACTGCGATTTAATCAAAACCCAGTAGACATAATTATGTGCTGGAAATAGTGGCGTTTAAAATGCAGCGCAATGATCAATCGATACATTGGGTCAATTACAGGCAATAACTTCACGCTTCCTTGCTCTGAACAGACAAGGCTGAGGATGAAACGTGCTTTGAAGGAAAGAATGTTTTGAGTGGAAATTTTTAAATAGAGAGAGTAGAGCGCAGATGGATATCAGACAAAATATGTCTCTTAAAAAAAAAGTCCGGTATGCTAGTGCCACCTGTGCTGGAAAGTGCATCATAAAGGAGGCGAAATGAAATGTCTTTTTTGTTGTTTATGCGTCGTCTGCTGCAGCCTCGTATCAAAAAGAGTTTCTGCTGTGTTGGTGTGCAGGTGAAGCTCAAGGCCAGGCAGAGAAACGCAGTGGAGTTTTATTCACAACCAGCATGTCAGGTGAACTCCTTCTGTGTTCAATATTGAAATGCGCTTTTTACTCGCCTCTGAATCAGAAATTAGCTCGTTTTTAGCTCATCAGACCGTCGCACATAGCGTTAGGCTCTATTTATGATAATGCATTCCTGGGATTTTTAAACCTATTATCATTATCGCAGCAGAAACATGATAAACATTTGAGCAAAGCGTAATAACGGAGTTGCGGCAAGGTGGTTAAATCAGAAGTGATCAGACAGTTTGTACAGACACTTGACTTTGTCCAAGTGCTGTTCAGTTTTGACGGGTTGTTCACCATGTGTTTGTGCTGTCAATTGCTACTCGCATTGTAACTGGAGGCGTTGAGGCTTTGTTTTATGAATCATTCATTCGCATTGTTAGAAAGTCTTTGTGCAGTTGTATTGTTTTTTGTTTTGTTTTCTCTCCAAAATGTACTAAAATAATGATTTAGGGACATTGTATTCTTTGAAGTATCACAGAAATGTGTGAAAGACGAGGTGGTGTCTGCGCCAAATTAATTTTGCCCCCTAAACTCAACCATAACTGTAAATTATTTCCAAAATCAGAGGTGAATAATTGTTGAATAACAATCCTGTAGATGTGCATAAACGTAACAATAAGCCTAAACTTAACAAAGTGTGCCAAGAAAATATCCCCCACACCATTACACCACCACCTGAACTGGCTGAACTGCCACAGCCTGAACTGTTGATACCTCAGTTGTAACCAGTGGTTATTTGAGTTACTGTTGCCATTCTATCAGCTGGAACCAGTCTGGCCATTCTCTTCTGACCTCTGGTATCAACAATGCATTTACGCCCACAGAACTGCCACTCACTGGATATTTTCTCTTTTTCGGACCATTCTCCGTAAACCCTTGAGATGGTTGTGCGTTAAAATCCCATTAGATCAGCAGTTTCTGAAATACTCAGACCAGCCCGTCTGGCACCAGCAACCATGCCACATTCAAAGTCACTTAAATCCCCTTTCTTCCCCATTCTGATGCTCGGTTTGAACTGCAGCAGATTATCTTGACCATGTCTACATGCCTAAATGCATTGAGTTGCTGCCATGTGATTGGCTGATTAGAAATTTGCATTAGCATTCCAAGCAGTTGGACAGGTGTACCTATTAAAGTGCCCAGTGAGTATATAATCTATTGTTACAGTTCTGACATATCTGTTTTGGTTATACTAAATGACATTTTAACCACGCACCATGTATGATGATTATTCTTTTTTTGGCTCAGAGAAAAAAATAATGAAACGGAACACTTAAAATACAGAAATAAAAATAGTGTAAATAATATTATTTGTTTGTTTGTTTGTTTATTTATGTTCTTTGAAACCCCATATATATGAATATTAGAGTGATTTAAAAAAAATGAATTATCTTCTTTAAATAACAATATAATCAAAAACAAAGTAAAAAAAAAGTGTGTAATTCAGATTTTCCATGCCATAACATTCCATTCAGTTTTTTTCAACTGTAGGTCTGTGTATGTGATTCATACTGGCATCTTTTTCTATCAAGTAGAGTCTTGTTGTACAGCCTGCCATCTTTGGTTGTGTTTAAAGTAATTCAATATGGAAAAACACATCTCGAGACCCCTGCGTTTTATTCCATTTTGTTTGCGCTCCATCCAGCTGTTTTTGAATTCAATAACGGTCTGAACAACCCCTTACTCATTCAGCGCTGCTTAATTACACTAAATTAATGTGTTAAATTGACAGCCCTAATGAATAAATGAAGAATTTTTTTTTTCTTTTTCACACTGTTTCACTGCAGTGTTTTGATTTCGCAGATAAATAAAGAACTTCACCATGGTTTTCACACATTGCATTTGTGAAGTGATTTCAGTTTTTTGTACAGCTGAACAAACGTTCTAAGTAATTTTTTGATTTGTTTAGCAAACTACTGATGGCATTTCCTCTTTATTTAAAATAAAATTAAGAATTCATTTAGAACTTAAAGGATGATGCGTTTTCAGATGTTTAGATATTAGCGACATTGTAACTTCAGAGGACTCAATATAGTTAAATAAAATGTTCTAAATGCCAATATATTTGTAATTTAAAAAGGTTGTTGACAAATATAATAAAACTAATATTAACACTTTAATCAAACAAGAAAAATGTGAAATTTGTAGGTGCTTTTGTTATTTTACCATAGTTGTTACATATATTATGAGTAGGGCCAGATGGAATCTGCTGACATTTTTTGCTGTTTCTGCGCAGAATTTTGTTTAAAATCTGCAGATATATGCAGAATGATTTTGGGAGTTTCATAACTAAAACCTTAATATATGAAATAAAAAGTAATACCTTTTTAACTTGTATTTAATGTTAACAATGCAAATCCAATTAGATCCACTTTATTTGGTAAACAAAGCAAGTCTCTTCTATAATATATCTGCTAAACAACAGAAAATATTACTTTACAAACTATATTGTAAATAAATCATATAAATATTTTCATATTAGTCAATAATATTACTGAAATTAATTAAAAAACTGAATAAATCTAAATTTACACACATTTACAAAAGTAAATAAACAGAATCAATGGTGGGCTAAAAATCTGCGGAATTCTGCGCATCTAGATTCCGTGTGGACCTACTTATGAGTGCTTTTAGAATCCAATAAGATAAAAAAATATTGATATTAATTGTAAAACAGTATGTATTATTACATTTAGTTGCGCAAGAAGGACTTGAACCAGGCTGTACTTGTTCTGTGCTTCTTAAGGTGCCGTTCACACAGAATGCATTTTTCCTCTCCAATGAACTATTTTTCTATTGTTTTTCAATGTAAACATGCTTGATGGTCGTGTTTGACCATTAAACTCGTGTCTTGTGTCTTTTGAAGCATCTCGCAAATGAGCGCCATGTATTTCGGATGCCATGTCAAGTTGAACGATCTATAACTTTCGCACGCAGCACTGCTCATCACAGTCAGTTCCAAAAGCTTTAGACCAATAAGAAGGGCTCGGAGGTGGGGCAACTGTTGTGAGCTTCTTTTAATAGTTGGCATGACGACTGTTTATTTAGCGTTACATCATGGCGGAGGAGACACTCCAGATTATATTAAAAATATTTGCCCAGAATAGTTATATGATGCATCTTCAAGTGCTTATCATAACATATTGTTTTCCTATTTCATCTGTTATTGTCATCATTGCATCACTTTCGTAATATTGCGTCACGTGGACCTCGCACTGCGCTGCCCTTTTCCTAAACCCATACCTGTGCACCATGTCTCGCATTTTTAGAAGCAAAGACTCATACGGTATGAATGAGCTCTAAGGCTTTGTGTCCACTGGAACGTTTTTTTCTTTTCTTCTCGAGCTGAGTTTGTTTTCTGTTGTTGTCAATGGTAGAGCCGCGTTTTTTGAGCCTGCAGCGTAGCGAAGCACTGAGTCAATAGTACCTCACTGAGTCAATAGTACAGGAAATACTGAGCCTTCATAGTTTTTTCGGTAAAACTTTATTTTGATGGTCCATTTGAGTATTAGTAGACTGTCTGCTTAATATCTGTTGATACAGACATTCAACAGACATTTAACTGACTATAAGAAACTTTGCTAGTACATGTCAGGTTACACTAACTCTACCCCTAACCCCAACCTAACAGTCTACTTATAATCTAATGAGAATTAGTTGCAATGTAACTTAAATTCAGCAAACGGACTATCAAAATAAAGTGTGACCATTTTTTCAGGCAAAAAATGTAAAGTTGAAAATTGCAGCACCCCTCAGTGTCACTTTTGATCTAGCCATCAAATGACAGTGGAGGATGGGGCGGGACTACACCACACAACTATCACTAACGTCATAACTTGGTGCAAGGGCAACCAACTGAAAAAAAACCCACGCTGCGCTGCAAAAATGCTCAGAGATTAGCGTTTTTGTACAGCTTTTTGAAAAGCGCTTGTGTTTCTGCAGCACAAAAACACTCCAATGCACACGCAGCCCAAAGGTATAGTTTGCCCAAAAATTTCCTCACCATTGGCTCCCATGAATTAATTTAATTTCTGTCTTTTGTTGAACATAAAACGAGATATTTTTTCTTAAATGTTGAGAAAAAGCATCTATTGATTGAATAGTAGGGGAAAAATACTAAGGAAGTTAGTTTTTTTATCAGTGTTTTTCAGTATATCTTTGTGTTCAACAGAAGAAAGAAGTTCAAACAGGTTTTGTTTTGTTTGGATGAGCAAATGATGACAAAGTTTTAATTTTTGGTTGAACTATCTCTTTAATTGTGCTAAATGCATCTTTCTGATGCCATTTCATTGCGGATTTTTGATGTGCAAAGCACTCCAAGGTAAATTTCATAACTTCCAAGTACACTCCACGTAACAACGATGCCAGTGGGTTCAGTGTTTGTGCGACAGCAAGCAGAGGAAAACAAAACGTTTTTCATGTTTGTTCTATTATGAGGCAGGGAATTAGGTAGTTTATCATATGGAGAGCAGAAACACTGAAGGAGGACTTAAAGGGAATATTTGTCAAATCCAAGATTGGAGATGTGGGATTTACGCCAGTTTGCCAAGGACTCGGCAGAAGCTTAGGCCCGCGTGGCGAGGCTTTCTCTGGAGGCAGTAGAGGGAACAATAGGCCACTGATTGATGGTCAAGGACATTGAACCCTTCTCTCGAAGCCAGAGAAGACTAGCCTCTGGGGAGAAGAACTGCAGCCAGCCGTCGTCTGTGCAGATTACCTGGAGATACGGCCACCCTCATATAACCGCCATTCAGATGATTGCTTTCATTTCATTATGTAAACTGATGCTTTGTCTTCAGTGCTGTATGTTGTGTCTTATAGGCAGGGATGATTGCCAAACAGTACGAATCAAAACAGTTGACTTTACAGATATTAAATATCAGTTTTTTTGATATTGAACTAATATTGATGATGCTAAGGGCCATCAGGGTTGCGCAAAATACTCAATTTAAGAACTGCTTTGAGTTCACTTTGTAAGTTTGTATTTTATTGGAATTTGAAATGAAAAATCCAGTCATCATTTACTCACCATCCACTTCAACATAAAGAAGTATTTTTTAAAGCATGTTGGAAAGTGTTAGGCATTGACTTTCATTGGAGAAAATAGTATGGAAGTCAAACATTACCAGTTGAAGGTGAGTAACGATGAGTAAACTTTTATTTTTGGCTGAACTTTGCTTTTAGGTGGAATTTAAATCAGAATAACAGGAAGTCGACCTTACTGAAAGTCTAGACAGTTTAACATTGGCATTTTAGAAAATCATGTGCTCTTTCAGCATGTCTAATAAATCTGTTTGTCTGTAAGGACTTTTAAAAGTGCTTTTGCACCAGAACATGTTCACTATTTGTAAAAACCTTTTTCATTCTCAATTTTACTTTTAGTGACCATTGTCACTGGCTGAAAGAGAACAATATAATTCTGACTGGGGGCTACTTTTGAGTTCAGAAACTTGCAGTATATTATTATTGCAGATTAACCTCTCATTGGTGTAAATACCAATAATGTTTTGATTTTCCATTGATCATGTTGAACATATAATATACATATATATATATATATATATATATATATATATATATATATATATATATATATATATATATATATATATACATACATACATATATATACATATACCGTTGAAGTCAAGTCAGAATTATTAGCCCCGAATGTTTTTTTCTTTATTACATTTTTCCCAAATGATGTTTATCAGAGCAAGGACATTTTCACAGTATGTCTGGTAATATTTTTTTCTTCTGGAAACGTTTTTATTCTTGTAGTTTTTAATAAATATTTTAAGGTCAAAATTATTAGCCCCTTTAAGCTATTTTTTTTTTTTTTATTGTCTCCAGAACAAACAATGACTTGCCTAATTACCCTAACTTGCCCAGTTAAAATAATTAACCTAGTTTAGGCTTTAAATGTCACTTTAAGCTGAATAGTGTCTTGGAAAATATCTAGTAAAATATTATTTACTGTCATCATGGCAAAGTTAAAATAAATCAGTTATTAGAAATGAGTTATTAAAACTATTATGTTTAGAAATGTGTGGAAAAAATCTTCTCTCTTCTCTCTGGGAAAAATAAACGAGAAGTCTAATAATTCAGGGGGGCTTATAATTCTGACTTAAACTGACTTTTATATATATATATATATATATATATATATATATATATATATATATATATATATATATATATATATATAGAAATGTATGTAATCTTACCGAATCTTACTTTGTTTAAATGTATCCACTAGTTCCTTTTTGTTTGTATGTTTTTTTGTTTTTGTTTTATTCAAATTCAAATTCAGAAACCAAAACTATTTATTTTACAGCAATATAATAACAATAAAACTGTGGAAATGCTCTTATAACTGCGACTTGTTTTATCATAGCATAAAAGCAGCACAAAGAAGCGAGAGCTCTGAATGAAATTCATTAAGCAGCTTAACGACAGGTCTTGTGCCAGTTAAAAGGAATGGTGGGCCTCGAACTAGCTGCTGATTATAGGTTAGCAACCCCTCTTTTTATTCTGCGCTGTCACACCAACAACATTATGCCTAAAAACTTAAGCTGTTAACTAAATCAACCAAAACAAATGCATAATGGAGGACTGAGAGAGAGCTCTCATTTGCTTTAATTGGAGTCTAGTCTTATATATAAATATAAAGCTATGCGGAAACGTCTGTCCATGGCCTTAAGCCGTTTCTCGGCAGTCATTATGCAGAATTATAATACGTGTACTCTTCATAATCATACGAAGGGAAGGCGTTTGTGTGCTTTAGATAGAGTGCATAACCATGATTTAGACGCGCATGACTGATTACTCCCTGATCCGAACTTAATGAGGAAATTGATGCTCTTGCATCTCAAGATATGCCGTCGGTTAATCCGACGATTTGTTTTTCAGCGCAAAATGTCACCGCACTCTTAATACCTGCACCGACTTCCCTCATCCGTCTGTGGGACTCTTCAATAACCTCTTTTCTCACTGTATTTGCACACTTTGGACCCAAAGCAGAGTAATCACAAGGCAGCCACTGTCTGGATGGGGAGGGCTTGAGTTAATTAAAATGGCAAGTGCAGTAACAACCTGCACCGTCACAACAACAGACTGATTTAGACGCAGTGGGATATTAAACAGTGCAACGCAGCCAGGCAGGTAATATTGGTGCTTTCCTTAATTGCTTCCAGTGGCAGATGATAGGATGTTTCTGGCACGACCCTGAATCATCTCTGACGTTACAGTAGCTGTTAGTCCGACGGGGCGCCAGGAAGAAATATACAGTGGGGACCAAGCGTTTTGTCCTTTTACTTTTCACAGGCCATATGGCATTGTTTGTTTTTTGACAAATAGTTAGATCCTGCAGCAGGTGCCTATAGCCCGAATGATTGTGTTGCATTGGTAGCGCTGTGCACACTCCGTGGCTCTGGCAAAGGGGCCAATGCAGGATGTGAGCTGTTTCCATGGTTACCGGCTGCCTAGCAAAAACTGTGTCATTATCCGGTGCTTTGGATGGAGGCAGAATGAAGCCGCAGTGTACAGGGCAGTTTTCTCTCCTCGTTTCCTCCCCGGCCTCACGCACATCATCACAATTTGCATCATTTTCTATCTAGCGCACCCATTTCTGATATTCCGGGCCCGTCTCATTGCAGGTGGCTGTAATTTTTTGGTATGGAGATTTTTAAGCAATGCTGGTAATTTAAAGCCGTAAAAGCTGGAATGGAAGGGAAAATGGATGCGCGGCTTTTCATCTGAGCTTTGAGCTCCCATTTTCGCAATTCGGGACTTGTCACAAAGCAATTATTTTATCAACCTTCTATGCACAAACATACTTATTACTGTCAGATGTGCTATTTGATGCTGTGATTCAGTCTTATTGCGGTTTCCAATGTGGGAAAACAGATGAATCCATATCATAATGACTCCATTAGATACTGTCATCACATGTATCTGTAAATTACCCACACAAACAGAAGCATCAGAGAATGTGCTGGTGTAACGAAAATCAGGTGGATGGCAATGTCAAAGTTGTTGCAATAATTATCATGATAAATCATGACAATATTGAAAAATTATCAAAAAGGCATGCATTCCACAACTCTATATGTGCTACAGCGAATAAAGTTGGTACCTACCCCTTTTTGTACATTGTGTAATTTAAATTCTGTGGGGACTTACAGTTGAAGTCAGAATTATTAGCCCCCCTGAATTATTAGCCCCCTGTTTATTTTTTCCCCCAATTTTTTAACTGCGAGATTTTTTCAACACATTTCTAAACGTAATAGTTTTAATAACTCATTTAAAATAACTGATTTATTTTATCTTTGCCATGATGACAGTAAATAATATTTGACTAGATATTTTTTAAGACACTTCTATACAGCTTGAAGTGACATTTAAAGGCTAAACTAGGTTAATTAGGTAAACTAGGCAGTTTAGGGTAATTAGGCAAGTTATTGTATAACGATGGTTTGTTCTGAAGACCATCGAAAATAAAATTGCTTAAAGGGGCTAATAATTTTGACCTTAAAATGGTTTTTAAACAGTTAAAAACTGCTTTTATTCTAGCCGAAATAAAACAAATAAGACTTTCTCCAGAAGGAAAAATATTTCCAGACATACTGTGAAAAGTTCCTTGCTCTGTTAAACATAATTTAGGAAATATTTAAAAAATAAAAAATAAATAAAAGGGGGCTAATAATTCTGACTTCAATTGTATATATATACTGTATAATATGTTTATATGTGTGTTTTGAATCTCCTTTTATCAGTACATTTTGGGCAGTTTTTTCTTTCAAACTATCTCAGAACTTTGTGATACGTTTATTCCTAAAAACCCCAATATTTGTTTATTGAATGATGATTATGATCTTAACTTAAACATTTTCCAACATATGATATTTCATACTGCAGCCAAGAATGTTATATTTAAAATTTGGCATGAACCTGCATTCCCAGCTTCCAAAATGGGCTTATAGAACTAAAAAATATTGCGCTGTTAGAACCTTCTACAGCAGAAATAACAGAGCTAAACCCCAAACAATCAAACCATGGTCTGATTTTATTGCGAAAATTTCTTATGTAATGACTAGATTAGAGATGCCCAAACTAGGACCCGCAGGCCAAAGTTGGCCCATGGTAACCTTAGATTTGGCCCGCCAACCAATCAGAGAAGAGATGGACTAATAATGGGGAAGGTTGGGGTAAATCCCTTAAACAGAGATCATAATTTCTAATACGTAATATTTTGTTTGTTTGTTTAATTGCTGAGCTACAAAAAAGCTAATTGAAATTAAATGTTTCAGTTAAATGGGAACCCTAAAACACTTTTTTTTAATGTTGACCAATATATGCAGTATGTATAAATATATAGCGGTTGCTAAGTCATTGCTATACGGTAGCTAGGGTGTTCTGAGTAGTTGCTAAGGCATTGTTAGGTGTTTGCTAGAGTGTTCTAGGTGGTTGCTAAGACATTGCTAGGGTGTTCTGAGTGGTTACTAAGGTGTTGCTAGGGTGTTCTAGGAGGTTACTAAGGTTTTGCTAGGTTGGGTGGGGCTAGTAAGTTAAAAGGTCATCAGTAGGCCGACACGGAATCTGCGCGTGCTGAATTTCGCAGATTTTCAGCAGATTTCCGCAGATTTTTAGCCCATCATTAATTGTTTATTTACTTGAGTAAATGTGTGTAAATCTATATATTTATTCAGTGTTTGAATTAAATACAGTAACATTATTAACTAATGTGAAAATGTTCATCTGATTTATGTACGATGCAGTTTGTACAGTAATATTTTCAGTCTTTTAGTAGATATATTATATGAGAGACTTGCTTTGTTTACCAAATGAAGTGAATCTAATTGGATTTGCATTTTAAGCATTAAATGAAAGTTAAAAAGATAATATTTTGTATTTCATATATTAAGGTTTTAGTTATGATACTCCCAAAATAATGCAGCCAAATTTTAACATAATTCTCCGCAGAAATAGCAAAAAACGTCCGCAGATTTCGTCTGGCCCTAGTCATCAGTGATTGGCAGATTTGTAGTCTGAGTTAAATGAGCCCCAACTTAAGTCTGTATGACAGTCTGGCACAAAGTTATGAGGTCCCAAAGTTTGGTCCAATGTTAACTCAATAGGACTTTTCCAGATTTTCTGGGTCAGTTTTCAGAAAACTGTAAGTCAGATCAGTTGGAAAAGATATAGCAACCTTATTCAGTAAAGTTTGGAGGTTTGTCGTTAGTTTGGTGGTTGTAGTATGAACGGTCTAGGAGGAGATGCATTCTTAAAATAGTCTTAAGAAGAAGACGGAGGAAGAAGAAGTTTATGTAGTATAACAGTATGTTGGCTTTCCTAAGCCACCATAGTAAATAAACAATGTGAAGTAGTTATGCTTGAAAATAAATATCTTTTAATGATGAACATTGTTGAAAGAAACTCTAAAAGTTTGGATGATAAATAATTATTGACAGTGTTCTGAAGTGCGCACATTAAACATTATAATGCATGTTTATTTTATTACTAAAAATCAGTACATCTACCTCCAGGACACATAATAATCTCCAGAATGTGTGTGTGTGTGTTTGTGTAATATACTAATCTCCTTAGGTAGGCCAGTGTCTGTCATTACCAGAGCTGGGAAACAAAAACTCTCATGAAGATGAATGCCTGCACACTCTCACACCTGTTCAGAAGCGCCTCTCCTGAGTACTACACTCAAGTTGTTTTGCTTCGGGGACAGACCTGAAGGCTTTCTGCCACTGAGATCTGTGCTCGCTGTGAAAATATGAGCATAGCTAGCGTCAGCATGGGCTTATCAATGCTAAGGCAAGAATCCCTATTACTACTCATACTTGGAGATTAAACTTTGCCTTGTGCCTGCATGCTGCAGACATAAATAATCCTGTTTTTTAATAATTGACCACCTCATGGTAACATACAAAGAACCACTCTTAGCAACAAGATGGCAACGTCCCGGCAACCAACCAGAGCGCTCTACCACAAAGCAACATGCTAAGAATCTTTCAAAGTACCATAGCAAAGGCATAGCAGTAGCCTGGCAAACACCCATAGCAGAACAGCCATGCTAAGAATCATTATAAGTTCTTGGAACAGTATGCGGTAAGCTACAGTATAGTGTTGCATGATATACCAGTACTAGAAACTGGTCACTATTGATACGGTTTGCTTTTATCTCTAGCTAGTTATGTTGACAGCGTACAGCATACATACAGTAAATGAAAACTGTAAAAAAAAAGCTTTTTTATTGACTGACTTAGTCCTATCACATTAAAAGAACAAACACTATACATCTCGCTATATTTAGACACTGCTTTATTTGTTCAAACCTTATTTTAATGGTCCGCTTGTTGAATTTAAGTTACATTGCATCTACATTGCATCTACAACTAATTCTCATTAGATTATAAGTAGACTGTTAAATTGGGGTTAGGGTAAGTTGACATGTACTTGCAAAGTTTCTTACTGTATAATCAGTCTGTTGAAGGAGCAGTATCAACAGATATTAAGCAGACAGTCTACTAATACTCAAATGGACAATCAATATAAAGTGTTACCCTTTATTTATGTATTTATTTATTTATTTATTTATTTATTTCAGAATCAGAAAGAGCTTTGTTGCCAGGTACTGTATGTTCACACATACAAGGAATTTGTTTTTGTGACAGAGCTTCTACAGTGCAACAGAATTACAGCGACAGGACAAAAACAGATAATAAATATATATTTTAAAAATAGAAGTAAGTAGTGAATGCAAATATACAAATTGATAAGTGTATGTACAGGTATATTACTATATACAACGTTATATGTGCAGCTGTTATGTGCAAATTGGCATGTAAAGTGTGTTGTTAAATAAGTGTATACTGTATGTGTATAAAAGTGTATAGCAAGTAGTGATGTTGGTTCCACAATTATTATCATCAAGTGTTTATAAGATGGATTGCCTGAGGGTAGAAGCTGTTTTTGTGTCGGGCTGTTCTGGTGCGCAGTGCTCTGTAGCGTCGACCATAAGGTAAAAGTAAAAGAGGCAGTGTGCTGGGTGTGAGTGTTCTAGAGTGATTTTGGCAGCCCTTCTGCTCACTCTGGATAAGTACAGTTCTTGGAGAGTAGGGAGGGTTGTACCAATGATTCACTCAGCAGTCCCAACTATTCGACGTAGTCGACGGAGGTCAATGTATATTTGTGTATGTATGCATGTATGTTTGTACTTTTATTTCTTTAGTTTTTATTTCCAAAATGAATCTTCATTGCATTTAACAAGTTTGCAATGATTATAAAGCTTGTTGTTTTGATGATTAATGAAGGAATTATAATCCTTTATTTCATTATTTCATCTTCATTTACAAGTAGCAGGGTATTTACATTCACTATATGTTTCTGTTTATTCGCATTCTGTCCTTTTGTGCCCCCTGGCGGCATAGCCGCAAGCTGCTGTTACACCTAAAAACGTGTTCTTAATCCCTTAATACCGCTGCGGCACCACACGCTGCGTTAATGGTCATTTTGAAGTGTCACCCACTGTACATAAGTGCTCAGCATAATTGAGTATATGAATATTTATATACATATTTCAGTGAATATTGGTCATATAGTTTGGTGCATTTGAACAAAGCAGATTTATTAAATGGATATATTTATTAAAATAATAATTTAGTCACCGAACACTTTAGAAATAGAAAGATAATAGATTTCAATTCATGCAATCTTTTTACATTTTTTATTTAATGTTTTTCCCCAACATATACATTTGTGTACATTAGTTTTTAGACCATTATTATAAGTTATTTTGTTTGGTTATCTCCAGATTTGTGTTCTTGGCCAATCTAATGTATATGCACAAATATAATACTGTAAAGCTTCCTATAGAAAATATTTATATAAATGAGAGATTTGTGAGGGGTGTACTTGTATATGTTGAGCATTGTACATGTGCAGTGCAGGACTGCTTAAAGGATAAGTTCACCCAAAAAAATACTCACCTTTTTGAGTTTCTTTCTTGTGTTGAGTACAAAAGAAGATTTTGGAAAAAGCTTGTTGCTGGGACCCATTGACTTCCATTGCAATATTCCTTCCTACTGTGGAAGTCAATCAGTCTCAGCAACCAGCACTCTTTAAAATATCTTCTTTTGTGTTTAACAGTAGAAAGATACTCATAAAGGTTTAAAACCACATTATAGGCAGAGTAAATGATGGTCATTTTCATTTTTGGGTGAACTATACCTAAAAAATAGTGACTCGTTTTGCAGGAATGACAAAATAAATTAATCTTTCTTCGGTGTTACAAAAGCTTCACTTTTTACATACAGTACACACAAAATGATGGCGAAATTGCCATCTTGCTGAATATCCTCATTGGTATTATATACAGTAGATCATGGCCTAGTGTTCCTGGTGCCCTCTGTATCGAGTTTTAATCAATCAGCAGCCAAAAAAAAAAGAAGAGAAAATCCCTTACCGCTCTACTAAATCACTTCAGTAGCTTTAATAATAATTAGACTAAGCTAAATTCATCCAGTAAAGACCCTTTCTGTATCGTGTCTTTCTTGAATACTACTGTTAAGTAGACATCCTCTATCAAACATATATATGGGCACGTTTTACAATAAGGTTTCATTAGTTAATGTGTTTTCTAACATTAACCAAATATGAACAATACTTGTACAGCATTTATTAATCATAGTTCAACATTTACTAATGCAATAAATGCAAACTCCTGCTTGTAAATTGCACTGTGAGTCAATATGAGCTACTGTAACAATGAACAACTGTTTTTTTATTAACTTACTTTAACAAAGATGAATAAATACTGTAATAAATGTATTGTTAAATGTATTGTCTGTGTTAATAGTAAATACATTAAAGTACAAATGAAATCAGAACTAACCATATGATTTTGTTAGCTCAGATTGACAGTTTTATGGTGAACAATTCATCTGTGCAAGTCATTAAGAAAAAAAAAGTTTACCCTAGTAATCTAAAATTAAAATCTGAAAATGCACTTCCTGTTTTCTCAGGCTGTGTCCAAAACTGCCTACTCAGTAGGTTCTGCATTTAAATTTAAATACTACTCAGCTGTTAGAATAGTACGTTCTATACAGTATGAATGTAAGCAGTATGAATGGAACTTGGACTTACTACATCTGCCATTTTGTCATCATTATGTTACCTACCCACGTCAGTTGCGTCGCTTCACTCCCATTCAAGAATTCTCTCGCAATGCACCATGGGATAGTATAGCATCCGTCCGATGCACACTTCAGAATCGCGCCGGAAGTAGTAGGGTAGGATACTTCTCACGTACTGTTTTTCAAAATCTATGAATTCGGACATACTACTCAGCTCGCATATTGTTTTAGCTCACTATATAGTATGGAAGTATGCAATTTCAGATGCAGCTTCAGATTACGTGATTTTATGTATTGGGCATGGCTAACATACTTAATCACGCCCCTCCTACTGACCACAAACAGAAATAGTGAGGAGGAGGTGTCTGTTAGGGTGTAAAAACTCTCCCCAAACCCTTTTCCCGATCTTTCTGAATGAAATGCCTACTTTACTACATTCAGTCAGCTCGCAGTAGAAAAATCAAGCCACGCCCACTGTTTTTAGCATGCTATATAATATGGAAGTATACGATTTTGGACACAGCTTCAGATTTCGTGATTTTGATGTATTGGACATGGCTAACATACGTAACCATGCCCCTCCTACTGGCAACAAACAGAAATAGTACGGAAAATGAGTCTGTTAGGTTGTAAATACTCTCCCCAAACCCTTTTCCCGATCTTTCTGAATGAAATTCCTACTTTACTACATCCAATCAGCTTGCAGTAGAAAAAACAAGCCACGCCCACTGTTTTATCTTTTTATATTCCATTTCTCTTAGGTACTGCGTCACAACATGAATAAAAATGGTCGCAGCTTCCGGTTCATGTGGACTTTAATGAACATTAACTAATACAGGCTCATTGTAAAGTGTTACCGAAATGTTTATTTGACAATTACAAATAATCAATTTTATGTACTGCATTTGCCATATGGTTCTTCTTTTTAACTATATTGTGATTTGCCACCATGAACGTTACCGAATTAATCAGTTTTATTAAATATCATACTGCATAGCAACTACTTGCCACCCACCCCAAACAACCTACTGTAGAAGCATTGAGTTTTTGAGTACATTGCGCAATACAAAACACTTATTGTCATGATAGATAAAACAGACCTCAGGAGTTCCATGCACCAGGAGGTAAAGACACGGCAGAGAAAGCTGTACAATCATTACGTCTTTGGGACAAACAGTTGTACCCTCTTATTTGAAACTACCCAGCATGTTTTTAAAACAAGGCGTCTTATTGAAGGACTCCTTCAGGCATCCGAGTCTTGATTTGAGAGTGTGAAGGCAGGCAGCGTGAGCTCCGCTTGCACGAAAAGATAGGAGGTACTGCTTGACTGAGACTATGACTGTCTGCCAGGAGAGAGAGCGAATCTGCTAATCAGCGTGTGTCTCTGCTCTGTTGTTTACAGCACCCAACACCGCTCCGTATGGAAGTACAGGAGGCGCTGAAGTCCTGCTGGCCTGCCGGTACCTGATCCTGGCTCTCTCTTCTCTCGTCAGCGTTTACTAGCCCTGGGGACGGCCATACACAATGACTGTAAAGAACCCTTTTGAGCATTTACAGATCCTTTGACATTGCTGATGGCTGGATCCAATCTGGTACAGTGTGTTTGGAAAGCGGCGAGGGATTTTAATCAGCATTGCTTATGTTGGGATGGTAATTTTCTTCTGTGGTGTTTGTCATCATGTAAATACATGCGGTTTTAGGGGGTTTGTTTTCCGTTCTTCTCTTATTTCCTTTTTATTTTTGTGAATCAGCACACATTGTCCCCCTTTCGAACGCTCTCAAATTAACTGAAATCACACTTTGGGAAAGGGAGGGCTGTGACATTAGTGTCTTTGTTAGTGGAAAAGAAGAGACGCCCTAGTGTGCCACCTTGCTCTCCATGCTGGTACATCATTCACGTACTTATAAAGCGGGAAAGGGGTTTGAATAACATGCTTTTTTGGCTGAGCTCATTTAAATCCATTGAACCAAGATACACTGTTTAAGATTTCACAAAGGGAGAGATATTGAAATTGATATCAGACGTAATACAGTCAAAGGCGAAGCGAACAATTGAAGAGCAGCTTTAGTTTAATGCGCTACAGTAAAAAAAAGAAATGATTATTCATTTTTTTTGGACCAAATCTACAGCCATACCTCAATGGTTTGGAACTCTAGGCTATAGACTCCAATTATGCAGAGGAAGATGGTACGCCTTTCTAGGCTGATTTAATTGCTTGTACAATCCTAGGTTGTACTTTGGATATGTAAAACTATGAGGCAAATTGACATTCTGTAACGTAATTTGTGACTGATGCAGTGGGTAAAAGGTTATAAAATAACAAAGCGGAGTCACAGAGCCGTTCCTTTTGCCCTGGAGGTCTTTAAACGAGAGTCTTAGGTTATATTGTGGAATACAAAAGAATAGGGAAATATTTAGTGTTGCGTTTGATGTTCTATTGAAGAGAAGATATGAAATAACAATAGCACATAAAGGCATTATGCAGTTGGCAGCGTGAATAGTAATGTAACAGGCAAATCCAAAGTCCAAAGTTGAGGGAAGACAGCCAAAACTGGCTCATATTTCATTTCAAATGAAGAAATTATGGACAGTGTCTAATGGTACTTATCTGACGATCCTCCATATCATTTGTTTTCCTTCATTTTATAGATTATGTTGTATGGTTGTGATCATTTGAACTGGATTTTATAATGTATTAACATATTACCTGCTTTGCTTCTGTCAGTGTGAAATAGTTTTGAATAGGGAAGCAGAAAAAAAAAAGAATATGCACTTCCCGTGTGGGGACGATACGAAACTTTCAAGTGTGGATCCAAACATGTGAATGAATATTATTTGAAAATACGTATGCAGTATGGCATAGTTTACAATGTTGTCTTTCATTTTAGATGCCACAACTGTTGTTGATTCTTGTCAAACGAGTAGAAGTTGGCGAAAAAAAAAAAAACGAAGCGTTTGTAATCAAATAATCTACTTTTATCTCAGAGGGTGTGAACCAGTCATACGGTATAATAGAAAACGAGTCGCGTGTGTGTATATTCGAAGAAAGTAGAACTCATTTTATCTTATCGGTAGAGCCAGTGTCTAGGTTTAGTTTAACCTCTACCATAGTTCCCACACACTTGTTGTATACTACGATGTGCAGAAATTATAAATGTGCTGCATGTCAAATTAATATGTATGTTAAGGTGGCCACTTACCATAAATCGATAATTTGAGAACAAAACCCGTTTCGAGGCTGCTTTGACTTAATGAGATGTGTTCCACACTACTGATCATCACTAGGCCTGTCTGTTTGAGCAGTGATGAAATGCTCTTCTCATGTGAAAATCATCACAGAATTGTTTCTGCTCGGTGTGCAATATTGGGTCCTTTCCCATACAGACTGTGTTTGGTTAACGCTTGACGAGTTTGCGTTCTTTTTTGCGTATTATTTGTTTGCACAAATACATTTTAAATGTCATCAGTGGACATTTTTAACGGATATTGTGAGGTATGACATACACGTCCTTTTGCTTATTACAAATCTGAAAGCCTCAAAGATCAAACCGAGGGACGTTTAAATATTCATTGCTGTGTTAAAACCGAGGCCTGGCTCTTGTCATGTAAAAAAGTAACACTGCACTTGCTTATCATCACCACGAACTTACATAATCGCAGATTAACAGCAGTAGCTTTGAACAGTAAATACACCGCATTTCATTTCAACACGATATAACATTTCGAGTCCACCCTAGAAGCAAGTACTGTATAAAATGTGCCTTTAAAAGTATTAATTGATATGATCTGTTGCCATTTCATGTCTAAGCCTCACGTTTGCCATTCATATCTAGGATACGGTACAGCTATCATTGTCACGCAGTATTTCTAGCTCCTATTTAATTATTTGGGTCGAAACGAACAGCTAATAAAAAGGGCATTTTTTTTAAACGTCTGACAGTTTTGAGTTCTGTAAAGATATAAAGGTAGCACATGCTCTTTTAATAAATGTTGTGAATAAATCATCAACAAAGAGCTCATTAAAGCATCGTTAAAGCCCTGTAAGTGGATATCAAGATAAAAACAGCAGACAAGATGCAGTCATGCATGCATAATTCTCCTGAAAGTTACAGCCTTTCAAAAAACAGTCTGTAAATAACAGGCAAATGTGCTGCAGATTTTTCACTCTGAATGTCTAATGACTTGATAATCACATTCCTGGACATGCATTAATATTCAATGACTATTCAAGAGTTCAATGGCTCACATCATGCAAGCGCTAATTCGAAGAATTGTGCCAGATACTGTATACGTGCATGGTGCTGCTAGTCATGAAAACTCAATTTTATTTTATTTTTTGACGAATGGGTTGAAATTGCTGCAGGCAACTTGGTAAGTTTTAACCCAAGGAGACCCCTGGAGTTTCAACATCTTCCCGGATCACTCGCCAATTTCTTGATTTGACTTTTTTCTTTCCTTCCAAAATAAATCCTCCCCGAAAAGTAGATGTATCAGCGCACAAATACAGCCCAAAACATTTAAGATACTTCATCTCCTATCTGGAGCTGGGCTGCTGGCGAGACAGAATGAGGGTGGTAGGCGGTATTTCAATGATTAAAAACCTGTCAGCTCCATCTCTGTCTTGGCTGGACTCTTTTGAAAGTCGGTTTGAGAGTGCTGTGTGTGCGGTCAGGGGAGGCGATTCTTCTGACCTGGCAGTTAATAAAATTCTTCCTGTGCCTTTGTCAGTTTCTGGAGGATGATTTTTTTTTTTTTTGCGGAGAGCTGGAGGCTGCTGCATTAACCAGCTGCGAGCGCTCACTCTCCCAGCAGCCTGACAGTAATCTACATAAACCTCTGTCCTTTTCAAAACGCATGCCAGTAATTGCAGTTTTGCAGTATTCTAATTGACTCCACGGAGCACCGTAAAGAACAAAAACCTATAATCCTTCCCGAAAGCCCGTTTCGCTGTTGTGTTAAAGCTTCAAATGATACGAAAGTGATGACAAACGAACCGGACGCCATGACTGTACTTAGCCTGTAGAAACACTCGCGGACGGGATAATAAAGTCGCTGCCGTTGTTTTGTTTTCCTCGCCATCAAGTGTTTGTCAGCCTCCCTCGCTCATTATTTTCACTGAGCTGGAAAATAAGTTAGCCAAGCACTGATGCAGTGGTTTTGATAATGCTAAGGTTTTTAACAGAGCCGTCTTTTGCTGAGCTCTGTGTCTCGGCGTTTACGTAAGTCAAAAATAAAAAAGCAAGGGATCAAATTTCAAACTCAAGTCCAGGGTTTTATGAACACACACACTCTTCTCTCTTATTCACTGTTATGTCTCATTAGATGTCGGTTGGCCTGGTAATTTGTTGCTAGCTGTTTTGAATGGCATGGACTATTTTTGTGTTGGCACCGTTCATATCTTAAGCAGTTATTTTGTGAAGTGGAATAAGTCCACCAGTGAAACCACCCGTCTGCTACTGAGTAATTGAGCACAGAGGACACCCGCCAGATTGATCCAAATTTTACTAATGCTTTTTTTTTGGAAACATTTGGTGAGCTTTGGTTACTTCTCTTTTCTTTTTGTATATACATGTCTATTTGATTTTTTTGGGTACTTTTTCATTTGGTTTCGTTCAATTTGGTGACAAAGTATACAATGGACATTGTAACCATCTTGGGTTGGCTGTACTTTTATTTCCTAAACTCTTGAAGCTGAAATTTCTGTGATGAGAAATTTGAAATGGTCATCTTTACTTACATGTGTATGGAGATACTTTAGCCACCAGGGATATAGTTGTATATTTTAGGCTCTAGATCACTGGAATGACATATATGGCTTTAAGTGGCATTGATATATATTGATATTTGTCAAGAAAAAAAAAGAATCATATACTTTAATTACTTTAAAGCTTACATTGTGTATAGCACGTATGCAAGTTCATTTTCATCATGTTTGATGTAATTTTGTAGCAGTGGTTTGATACTAATAAAGTTGGAAGTTGGTGATGGAACTGTGAAATGTGCTTTACATGATATGTTTGTTTGTTTTTTTTTAAATACTGTACCTGAAATAACGATCTGCATATGATATAATTAACCAAGAACACAAGCTGGTCTGTTTCTCAGCATATGAAATAAACATGAATACGTCTAAACTCATTTTCAGTTGATAAATCTACAGACTCTTATGCTAAAATAATACTTCCCACACAAGTGGACAATGTTAATCTGGAATAAAATGAAAACAGCTAATATGTGAGCTAATTGTTATTGTTTTTTTTCCTTTCTCAAATGTACTGGCAATTGAAAACAATATGCACATTAAATAATTGCTTATTGAAATCTTTGTGGAGTACATATGCACAGATATATCTACAAAAAGGTATACAATAGGGGAAATGTGTTCAACACGTCACCATTTTTCTCAGAAAACATATTTCTGAAGGTGCTGTTGACTTGAAATTTTCACCAGATGTTGGTGACAGCCAAAGAAATCCACATATGGAAAGTAAACAAATCTCTTTAGTTTATAAATTATGTGTAATAAAATGAAATGACTGAGGGAAAAAGTATTGAACACATGAAGAAAGGGAGGTGTAGAAAGGCAGTAAAAACCCAGGCAGCAGCTGAAATCTCTCAGTAGTTATTTAGCAACCTTCTGCCCTTCGTCATTGTAAATTAATATTTGCTGCTTCTGTCCAACATCTACATAAGCAGGATGGTGAAGATGAAACCAGGGTGGACATTTTAGCAAGACAACGATCAAGCTGTAGAATGGCCCAGCCAATCACCTGACTTGAATCCAATAGAAAATGCAAAATGAAGTTCAGATTTGATAGACGAGACCCACAGAACTGTCAAGATTTTTACACTCCGTTGAAGTCTGTGGAAAAACTCACATTTGAGCCATGCTTTTGACTTCATTCTCCATATGAGAGGTGCTTTTAAGGCATCCTTTTTCACCCTGGTTTCATCTTCATCATCCTGCTAATGTAGATTTTTAACTGAAGTAGCGATTATTCATTTACAATGACGAAGGGCAGAGGGTTGCTGAAAAACTTCAAATTTCAGCTGCTGTCTGAGCTTTTACTGCCTTTCTACACCAACCTTTCTTCATGTGTTCAATGCATTTTCCCAGTGTCATTTCATTTTATTACACATGAATTCATTTGTAAAATAATTAGATTTGTTGTCTTTGCTTATATGGATTTCTTTGGTTGTTACCAACATCTGGTGAAAATTTCAAGTCAACAGCACCTTTAGAAATATGTTTTCTGAGAAAAGAGGGGATGTGTTGTCTCTTCATAACATATATACATTCATTAATTGCACTCTAATCGTATGTCCAATTTTTTTTTTATCAAACTGTAAAAAATAAACAAATTCCATTATTTTTTCACAAGACAGTACATTAGGATCTACTTGTACTTTTTCTTTTGGCATCTAGAATCTTAGCATTGCCATCGTGGAATATGATCAAAACATACATCTTCCAATATGCTTGTGTAATATTATATAAAAATATAGGAAAATATTGTATAATAAAGGCTGCACTCTGCATCAGTTAGAGTTAAAAGAATTGTTTCCAAACATAACCAGCCAGAAACATATTCATCACTGCAATGATAATGCTTCGCTCAATTTATTCATCTTGGTTTCACAATTCTATTCTTTTGGGATTAGTTATTTAATAATGTCACATGATTAGTGTGCATAAAACCATTTATGCATGTATTAATATCACATTATATCCTGCATGCATGCAATCATATATTACTTATCCGGTCAGATTAAAATGATGAAAACCACACTAAGTACAACTTAGAATTAGGTGAATAACATGAAACATAAAATATGCAACTTTATATTGCAAATGCTGTCAAAATAAAGCAGCAACTGATGTCCTTAAATCACAAGTGTGTTGACCAGCAGCTACATTACGTGAGGAGTAAAAAATACATTACAAACATGACAAAAATATAAAGAATTGCGTAGGTTCTATAAACATGTCATTTTATTTCAAACAATTTATTAAAATAAAGTGAGTTGATCTCAAGGTGCTAAAGTTTTTGTTAATTTTGAGAGGCTTTATAATATATATATATATTTATATATATATATATATATATATATATATATATATATATATATATATATATATATATATATATATATATATATATAAAATTGTAAACAATCAGTATTATTAAAGATAATCAGTATTATTTTTTGCCCAGAATAAATCGAATAGTAAAAGGAAAAACATTTTTTCTATTCAGGTTTATATCAAGGTGAAGAGAAAATAGAAAAGACAAAATAATAATGGTTAGGGCAAACTTCACACACATGTCTGTGACTCTATAAGGAAAAAACATGTCCAGTTTTTTCAGTGTGCTTGTGTTTTACTCTATATTAATTTTGGTTGTATAAAAATGTGCCACTGTGCTGCTGCTTCACTGTATTGTCTCTAAGGATTCTTCAGCAAGTTTAGTGATTGAAAATATGACTTCAGAAGATTGTCAGAGTTTATTCATGAAGAACAACACATGCCATCTGTACATCAAAGCACATGCACACTTGATCAGAGTGCTAATAATGTGATTAAGGTGTTTTCATGCCTTTTTGTGCCATTCATTTAGCATGTGTTGGATATTTTAATATGATATTCAATGATTATGAGTTTAATCCCATAAGTTTAATTAATGTATTGTGTCTGAAAGTGGCTAAATTTAGTAAATACTCCCTCAATTGCAATACGGCAAAAATACTTATATACAGTACTTGTAATGTTCTTTTTTTGTGCATTATAGGACTCTATAATAACTAATAACTAGTTTTATTAAAAACCCAATCATTACAATTGTAAATTAGGGATACAACAACACATCAATATGCATTAATAAACATGTGGTATCATATGAAGAATTAACGCTGTAAGTATCAATTCTATTTACAAAAAGTATTGCTCTATATATTCTAAATACAAAAAGTATTGATCTATATAAATATTTTTCAGCCACCTCGGCTTTTGACACTCTTCGTGTAATAGTAATTGTCAACACCACATTCTCATTTACAGTACATGTCATCTACATGTGCTCTGCAACATGAATGTGTGATTTCTGAATATACATTTCGTAAAGGGAGTATTTACTCAAAAATGGTAATTTTGCCATCTTCAACCTGCACTTTTTCAAATCTGTTGAAAACAGTATATATATATATATATATATATATATATATATATATATAATTTTGGAAAAAAGCAGCCGTTGACTTCCATGTGATGTGGATGTCAATGGCAGCTTTTCCAACATTTTTCAGAATATCTTGTTTTGTGTTTAACAGAAGAAAGAAACTCATAAAAGTTTACAGCCACAACTCAAAAAAGTTTACAACGCTAATCCAAAATATATATATTTTCATTAAGTCTTCCAAACATATTATCAGAAGTCTTTCATTAGCTATATTTCCATTCAAATATGCATATGAATATGTTTAAAACTGGAATGTCGCATAAAACATGTGTAAATAAGGTACTGTTTCTATCCAATAAGTCAAAGAGAACAAAATCACCACTTTCTGATAAACTGGCACCAAATAATAAAAAGAAAAATGGAATTTGCAGCAGCAGTATATATCCTTATATAATAAATTACCTCAAGATGAAATGCAATGCACCTATTTTATCCCTTTTCAAGATTTAAGATGTGTTTTGTGTCTCCAGAATGTGTCTGAAAAGTTTCAGCTCAAAACACCCATCAGATTATTTATACCTTTCAGAATATTGGAATTTTCTGCTCTGAACACAAAGAGAAACAACAGTTCTCCCTGCCCATCGTTCCCACATGTCTGTCAGAGTCCTCTGTTGCTTTAGATAAACAGCACAGTGACAGACATGAAGGAAGCAGATCTCACGTAACGTTTGTGAGAAATACTACAGTAAGAACTTTCCCAATTATTATTTGATGTATTTGTTGTGGAGTTAATTTAAGCCTGTCTGCAATGATGAGTCCCACACAGTGTCATTACAAAGTTCGCGCTCACACACACAGCAAACTGCGGCTGTGGTGATAAAGACGGTAAAATCTCTATAATTTATTACAAGCGTTTTAAAAACGTTTTGAACTTGTAAAACTCATTCTTGATCACATTTGATGATGATTGACGATCACAGCAAGCTCAACAGATCTATTAATCCCTTTGTGCATGTCCTGTCTTGTCGATATGATTATACGCGTTACTACGGATACATGTTAATATACGACTGTCAAACAATTCGGTGGGTGGGGAAACCGCACTCCTACATCACGTTCAGTGGACCTCCAAATGGAAGGGATTTGGACCCTATTTTAACGTCAGGAAATTTTAAAAAGAGACTTTTGTGTTTCTATCACTCCAATATGACTGTGGACACACTATACAGTTCTGTTCAAACAGCTTACAAAAGATGATTTTCATCATAGGTGCCCTTTAAGTTGAGTCAGCTAAAAAAAACTCAACTCAAAACTCAAACAATTGTCTTTCAATTTTAGTAAACAAGTTAGAAGTTAGTAAACTTTTTTACTTTTCCATTAATGCCGGGCCCGAACTCCCAGGCCCAGATTAAGAATTGAGAGGCCCCTTGGCACAATGTCTTGTAGGCCCCCTATCTGGCCGCACCCCTATAGTTGAATAAAAAAATGAGATTAAGAAAATATTTTTTAATAAAATTGATCTATAATGTATTGCCCACATTTTTTAAATAAGTGATATACAGGACATATATTTTTAGTCTACAAGGATTTAACTTATTTTAAAGCATTTAAAGCATACTATATATATATATATATATATATATATATATATATATATATATATATATATATATATATATATATATATATATATATATATATATATAGATGCAGTGTGTTTATAGATTTTGATATACTTGTTCCAGTTCACTGAAGCAGTACTAAAAATTTATATTTAAGGGTATTTTTAATGTATAACTTCTACAAACTTGATATGATCATATGATTTGGATATAACACCTCTCCAATCCAGTTCTATGAATCTGAGTCTTCTATAATACACACACTTATTAATGATTCCTACTTGTCTTCCTCTTGATGAAGAGTAGGCAAAATCTGATATGTAGTGGGGAGAAAAAGAAAAACGTGTTCATCAGACGTTGGATTCGAACCAGGTTCATGATCGATCAAGTCAAAACATGTAGCCCTGTGCTTTACAAGCTACGCCACTCGCACTGCTATTTATAGCTCTCTTTAGTTATGTTGTCTCTGTCAATTAAACGGTTATGGGCGGGAATCACTTAACTAGCTTATTCCAATGAGTTGCACTATTTGCACTTAGCCTAAACAGACACTCCAAAATCTCCCCCCCTCGCAGGGGCCCCAAGTGCGCACGGGCCCCTGGGCCTGTGCCCATAATGCCCATTGGTTAATCCGGCCCTGTTGATGCCCAAAACAAAATCACATGACCTTTTCATGAGTATGCTGGAAATTATTCGTTAAATGTGTTTCCATCATAGTTTTTTCATATCGGATAAAAAGTTGATCCTACTCGGTTGTGCGCACACATGTACGTTTATATTTTCAAAATTTATGTGCATATTGGCGTTTCAATACGCATTTTTATGTGATATTCCAAAATGCGCATAAAATATGTGGATGGAAACATGGCTTTTGTAAGTCTCCTCCTGCAAGCAGTATTTTGCTCAGTTTAACACTCCACATTTGGTTTCTCATCAGGAACATAATGTACTGGCGAGTCTGTTGAGGTATAAAGAGTTAATCCCCGTCTATTTGAATTTCCATGTCAGTGGTGCATGTCCTGTACACCATGGATCCAAGCAGAGCCTTATGGGAAACAGCGATTCGCATGTGTGTGTGTGTGTGTATGCTGGAAACAAGCTGACCTCCCGCTGCACTAGATGAAAAACCCAAATTGCCAAAAAAGACCATTCCCCAGTGACTACATTTAGTTACATCTTGTGCGATTCATGTTTATAGAGTGCATTCTAGAGCGAAGAAACCTTTCACCTTTAGTGCTGAAAAACACGTTGTGTAAGCGTGGCGGCGTAGTGAATCATAGCCGGAGTTTTAGCGTGGAAATGATTTAGCAGTCGGAGTCTGTCAGCCTCCTCCCACATCCCCATGACAGATGTCCACGCTGCAGCATATTTATCTTTCATTTGGAGATCAGGCCAGGTCATTTTCAATGGCCCTCTTAAAGCCTCAGTTAATGGCCCACATCATAGCGCTCTTTCAACTTCAAGAAAACGCTGCACTGAATAAAGAACACCAGTTAGATGAGTAGCAAAGCCGCAGTGTTTTTGTTTATTTATTTCTCTCCGTGGGTTTTTAATTCCTAATATTATGTTTTAATCTTTGCCTGTAGTAAATGTAAAAAGAAATGCTACTCAGTAGTCCACTGCTATATGGTTGATTTTTAAGCTAAAAGAACAGCATTAACAAAATATTATTGCGTGATTACCTGCATAAGATGACTTCTTAAATGAATTGTGATTATTATTTAAAGGGCACCTATAATGAAAATCATCTTTTGTAAGCTGTTTGGACAGAACTAGGTGTAGTGTGTCTACAGTCACATCTGGGTGATATAAACACAACAAGTCTCTTTTTTTTTTATTTCCTGATGTTAAAATAGGATCGAAATCCCTCCCATTTTGAGGCCCACTGCAACGTGATATAGGAGTGCGGAGTGCAAACTCCAACCAGGGACAACCAGCTACAGTTCCTTCTTGCTGTGAGGCAACAGTGCTAACCACTGAGCCACCGTGCCGCCCCCATTAATACAATATACAGTATTAAATTGTTATTATAGTAATTTCTTCCTTACTATTTAAATGAACAATATTTACTACAATGACTATTTGCTACAGTGACTAAATAACAATTGTTAGAGGGATGTTGCCATGTTCTTTGTTTTGTTTTAGTTTGTTCTTTGTTTAGTTTAGCACTATGCATCTCAATTTTTATACATTTTTAGAACACTACAAGGTATGGACATCAGTTTTGATTATTGTCCAAATGAAGTAAGAATACTGAAATATTTGTTAAAAAAAATAAATATAACTTTTTATGCATTATTCATTCATTCATTCATATTCCTTCAGCTTAATCCCTTATTTATCAGGAGTCGCCAACCGCCAACTATTCTAGCATATGTTTTACGCAGCGGATTCTCTTCCAGCTGCAACCAAGTACTATTAAACATCTATAGAATCTCGCATTCACACAAAGACCCATACACTATGGCCAATTTTAGTATTCAATTCACCTATAGCACTTGTCTTTGGACCGTGGGGAAAACTGGAGCACCCCGAGGAAACCCACGTGAATACGGGGACAACATGCAAACTCCGCACAGAAATGCAGACTGCACTGTTTGCTGTGAGATGATAGTGCTAACCACTGAGCCACAGTGCTGCCTGTGCCTAAATCTTTTACAGGATAGTAAAAATATACTACTCAATATCCCTCTGTTTGGGTAGGTTATAAAAAAGTTATCAGTTTTAATTGTGTACTTAAACTCAATCAGAAAACTGAAATGTGATCAATAACAAAAATTAAAATCATCAATTTTGATTATTGTTCAAATTAAGTAAGAATACTGTGATATATAAACAAAAATAAATATAAATATAGCTTTTTATGCATTATGTCTCTATTTTTTTACATGAAAGTGGAAAAATACTACTCAATACCCCTTTATTTTGATAGGTTATAATAAAAAAATCATCAGTTTAATTTGTGTACATGAATTGAATCAATATAAATGTTTTATGATTGATAACATAATTAAAAATTATAGGTTGCATTGTATAAATGGAAATGCTAAAACATCCAGAAAACACTTCGGTTTCTGATGTTGCATACTAGGAAATTGGATTTAAATATTGAAGACCGGATTTGTTTATATTTGTGTAACTTAGCTTGCCAAACACGCTGGACTAGTTATTTGCAGTAGGAATGTACTAGTTACAGTCCTCCACATCTGCAATAAATATTAATTTATTCACTGTATGAAAAATGACCATGCAAATGTATAATTGGCTGCATTCAAAAAGCAAATGTAGTGTTTTAGTTAGTTGCCATAAACAGGCAGAGAGTGTTACGCTGCTGCTTCTCCTCGGGAGGCTGCTGGTCATGTGTGATAGTGATCTCACCCCTGTGGCTCATTTCTAATTGCCTAAACTGATGGTGTTGCAAATCAGTCTGTGTGAAAACAGTCCCCAGTCTCCCCTACAGCTCCAAACACCACTGATCCTCTGCTATATTTAAAATCAATAACCAACTGTCTTGTTTTCTACTGTTGAGTATGAAATTGTATTCAACTCATTGCCTGCATTCGGGCAATGTGTAAATATTGTTTACGGCTTTATTTCCAAGGTTGAAAGTACTTTGTGTTTCAATTCGTGAACTCTGATGTCTGAGTAAGTCTTTAATTAAAGATAAAAGTTATGGCAGAAGGTTAAGTTTGACAGTTCAATTCACCTCTAATCTTGAAAAAAAAAACTGAAAAAATATTACTCCGTATAAATTAGCCGAAAAAAATCTCCAGATAGTAAAATAGTTCATTGCTAAACTGTCAGCTGAGTGTGTTACTGTATTTCCATGTCATTACAGAACATTTGGTTGTTATTGTATATAAATTGTATTCAAATGTGCAAATAATCAATAGTTTCACTTAAATATAAGAAGCTTGATAGTGCTTTTTTTTTTTGTTTGTTTGTTGTATTTGTCTTTATCTATGCATGTATGTGTGAGTGTATTTGCATATGTAATTAACACAAAATATTATTTAACAAATATATAGTTATTAAAGTATATAGTTAAAAAATATACAATTTTATAATATAAAATAAAATAATAAATATTATTAAAATTAATAAATATTAGGTTAAAAAAATCATCAAAAATACTGCAGAACACCTATTGGAACCCATATGGACCTAAGCTTCTCAGAGAAATCTGTCAAGTTTGGTGAAGAAAAAATCATGGTGTGGGGTTACATTTAGTATCAGGGTATGTGAGAGATTTGCAGAGTGGATGGCAATACGAACAGGTATCAAGACATTTGTGCTGACCATTACATTACAAACCACAGAAGAGGGCAAATTGTTCAGCAGGAAAGCACTCCTTCTAATACTTCAGCCTTCACATCAAAGTTCCTGAAAGCAAAGCAAGTCAATATGCTTCAGGATTGGCCAGCCCAGTCACCAGACATGAACATTATTGAGACAATGCACCAAAGCATACTGCAAAACCAAGCAAAGAGTTTTTGAAGGGAAAGGAGTGGAATGTTATGCAATGGTCAAGTCAATCCTCTGACCTAAATATGATTGAGCATGCATTTCACTTGCTGAAGACAAAACTGATAAGAAAATGCCCCAAGAACAAGCAAGAACTGAAAATAGTTGCTGTAGAGGCCTAGCAGAGCACCACCATTTGATTTATGATTTTATTCTGTTCCATTACTTTTGGTCCTCTAACAAGTGGGAGGCACATGTGCAAACTGATGTAATTTTTACAGCGTTCGCCTGATTTTGATGTAAATACTCTCAAATTAAAGTTGACAGTCTGCAGTTAAAGCACATTTTGTTCGTTTGATTTCAAATCCATTGTCTTGGTAACTAAAAATGTATATATATACTATATATATATATATATATATATATATATATATATATATATATATATATATATATATATATATATATGTGTGTGTGTGTGTGTGTGTGTGTGTGTGTGTGTGTGTGTGGTTTTCTTTAAGTCTTTGATTTAAAAGCTATATATACTGAAACTATATATACTGTATATAAATCTCTTCATCATTTCTGTACTTAGCATATGTTAACCTAATTTAGAATCTGGGTTGCACCTCAACTGTTAGTGACATAAATAAAGACAAGAATAGAACAATATGCTGATTTAACTTGGCGCTGGGAGGAAATGTGCTGGAAAGAAACCTCAGAAACCTCCTGCACTGGTTTCACAGTACAGAAGATAACGCTTCCACACAGCAGTTCTCACAGTTCTCCTCATTTCTTTGTGTTCGGGAGTCTCGTGCTCCTCTTATCTACAGCTGTCCTCCACTGGAGCTGTGATTTCTGCAGAGGACTAATAAGATTGAATTGGTGTGGAGCGGCTCCTCGTCGATCTTCCCTCATGCAGACGGAGAGGGAGAGACTGGCAGAAGAACACCTGCAAGCGGATTAATGAGGGAGAGACGAGCCCGCGCTAATTAATCCTGCTGGTCATTAGCTCCAACGCTTCACTTCATTCACATACCAAGCATTTTATATCATCTCTGTACACAGTAACTCTGAATGATCAACATACAGGCTGAAATGAGGGCAAGGGTGGCTCTTAAAGGGATAGTTCACCAAAGAATTCTTTTTTTTTTTCAATTTAAGACATCATTTAACCTGCTTTATGCTCTATTTTTCAGTGTTACAGTTAATATACATTAAAAATCAGTTACAGTTACTAAGTCTTCTGTAGCCTTACAAGAGCTTTACAAGTAGATCAAATTTAAGTCTTTAGTTAATTAACTTCTCTTCTGGTGAGCTGTTAATTCAAGAACCACTTCACTGAGACCCTCACTTCAGAACTGAATCAAAAAGAGAATCTTTTGAGACACTCTTCTGAATTAACTGGTTGTTATGGTTCACAAATTTGCCTGAATAGTTGATCAATGAATTGTTGAACTTATTCAGTCCATGCCACTGTGGTTTTCAAGTTAATAGCGCAATGGAGGGAAAAATGATCAGTGAACAAGGAATGTTTTGTTTAACAATATAAAAAACAACAACAAAAGAATGCTGCTATGATTAACATTTAGACTGAAAATTTGCCAATCCAGGCTCATTCTGAAAACGTACCCCTATATACATTTCTAGAGACCACCAAATATGTCCCAGGAGCTACATTTTTTTTTTTGTTTGTTTTTTTTGCAGTTTTTATTTTCGCAAATCCACCCGAGGCTGCTGTGTACGCTTTTTGAGATCTCACATTTCTCTCATGAGTGCCATTCGCACCTACTCTTCTGGCAAAATGTAAATCCACCAGAGGCCACTGTTGACTGACTGACTGAAAGACTGACTGACAGATCGACTGACCCACCCCAGCAAACAATTTTGTGTTTAATAGACGTCTAATATATATCTAAATGTAGACAGCTTGGCTAAAACAAGGCTAAACTTGGACTGTCCGTGAAAATCTAATAGATTAAGAATAGCCCAAAACTAGACTAGTTGTCAAATAGACAGATTAGACAGACTTATATGTGTGGTCATTCATTTCTGTTTATTTGATGACTAGTCTAATATTGACCTATTCTTAGACGTCTACTAGATTTTCACTGACAGCCCAAATTGTGTCTTGTTTTAGCCAAGATGACTATGTTTAGACGTCTAATAGACATCTTTTTTTTAAAAAAAATGCTTGCCGGGACCCTTCTTCCTCCTTAAACTCAACCAATTATGTTTTCAAAAGCACCGATCAACCGTCCCACTCACTTCCCCAAACCCAATGACAGTTTTAAAAAGCAATCCAGAAAAGAAGAGCCTGAAAAGAAGATCCTGATTTTTACCACGTTTTCAGATTTCCACATTGCCTGTTATTTACTTTTTTTTGGCTTCTGTTTTTGTCTTACCCGCTTTCTGGAACCGTTCTTTACCAGAATCAAACCCCATAGTGGTGGTCAACTCCTCTCTGCATCTCAAGTCCACTAGAAATGTATATAGGGCTATGTTTTCAAAATGAGCCTATGCTGCAATGGTTGTTGCTAAATCACATACGGTTGTGGCCGGAAGAGAATTATTTATATTATTTCTAAAATTTCCCATTCATTGTATTTTATTAATGTCTATGTACCCCCACCCCAACGCTAAACCCAACCATCACAGTAACGTAAAAACAGTAGTTGTACCGAGTATTATTTATGCTTTCTATTAAATTACCCAAAAAATTGCATTTTTAATGCCTACCCCCATCCCAATCCTAAACCCAACCGTCACAGTACTGTAAAAGTATTAACTATTGTTATACAGTGTCAAAAAATATTGCTACAGTATATTGATGTGCATATCGCACTTCTAACCGGCTGCGTATTTGATCTAGATCTTTCCTGTTTCTGTAGCTCTTGAAGAGACTTACCCAAACATAGTAATTCTATCATTATTTACTCTACAAATCTCCATAAAAAAATGGAGTTATCACACCATATAAGAGATTTATGTATAAAAGATCATATATGAGTCTTCAATTAACTGCCTATCCAGTGAGCTGTTGAATTAAATACCACATCACTGAATCACTGACCTGAATCAAAGAGCAAATGTTTTTGTTATGGTTCATGAATGAACTGTTGAACTGATTCAATCGTTAATCTGTGTTTAGATATGGTCACTGCAGTTCTCGAGTTAATAGCCTCAAATTATTGGAGAGGAGAATTATCTGTGAACAATGACATGTTTTATTTTGTTTCATTACATTTGTATGACTGAAAGGTGGCTCTTAATGGGACATCTCACCAATAAAAAAGTCAATCAAATTAATAAAATGAGTCATTATTTACACTATTTACCTTACCAAGTATTCTGAAGCTTTCTTTATTAAATTAGCTGCCCTTTCAGTGAGCTTTGACCTCAAGAACAATTTTAAATCAATCAATGATGCAGTAAGATGAACTGAATCAGAGAGAGAGAATCTTTCAATCTATTCTTTAGAATGAACCGGTTGCTTTGGTTCATCAATGAATCATTGGACTGGTTGATTGACCAATCAGCTTTTACTTACCTGGACACAGCAGTTTTCAAGTTAGCAACTCACTGAAGGGGAAAATTACTTCAGTGAACAATTACTTACGTTTATCTGGTTATTTTTGCAGCTAAATACACGTATTTAAAAACGTCATACAACACATTGGTGAGTAAATTACTTTTTCAGAGGGAATCCATCCAGCTAGTTTTATCAGGGATTTGTGGGAATCGTTGGAAACATGGATATTTTTATCTCTCTCTCTCTCTCTCTGTGCATGTTAGGATTTAAATAGATCTTTGAACACCCCCTACACACAGACATACACACATCCTGTCTTTCTCTATATGCTGGCCTTATTGCCATGCTCATGATGAGAAGCAGCTTTGCACAGAAGATGAAGAATGAGAAAGGACGCGTGAGGGAGAGACTGAAGCGGCGAGGGAGGGAGCCGTCACACAGAGCGCTTCCTAAAATCATGTTACTGTGTCATTATCCCACCTCTGCTCTCTTCCCAGCAATCATATTTGGAGAACATCTTTCAGGAGCTCTCAGTGCCACAACAACTGGTAAGCATGGCTAATGGAAATTTAATCAGTGACAAGAGTGGAGAATCAGTCATAATGCATGTCAAACTGAATGCACCCCGATAAGGAATAACAGAGAGATGCAAATAGTGGTTAAGGGAGGCTTCGCTGACAGCCTGATAATGCCCTCGTACTTCCTGCGGCAAGCGCCGATGGCTGTTTCATGTTTGTGAGTGTTTTATTTAAAGCCTGATTTATGAATGTTTTTTTTCTCGTTTATTTTAATGCCGCAAATATGAGCACTCCAGCAAAACCAGAAGGCACGAGGATGCAAATAGCCCCCCGTTTATGTTTTTTCATTAAAGCAATAAGAGCCAATCTAATTAGGACGTCAAGATTTCGAGCAGTTGTTCCTTGGCTTCTTGTTTGTTTGGCTGGTTTTCATTTTTCATACTTTCTCCAGGCAGAACCTTGTAAGATTAAACCAATAAATGGCTTTGCAAACTCGGGGTTAAATTGACTTCACATGACAAAACCTAAACAAATCCCTCTTATCCCGTTTCAACTTCCCCACTGGTGAACAGCGCGCTATCTTGTTCAACCAAAAGAACTGCCACGAGCAAGACGTCATCAAAAAAAATGCAATCTACAAAGGAACAAAACTGGGATGTTACACCAGCACGCCAAACATCCTCCGCGCTTCAAGTTACCCATGAAACAGCTTTCTTAAGGCTAGAATCATGCAAACACTCTATAAGAGTTTCCAGTTTGTGTGAACGTCAATTGCATTTAACTTACTCTCTCGTAATGCTGAGACGTGGCCTGTATCCAGGATTCACTTCAGCATTGCTTGGATATTATTAATGTTATGTATTTCAAATGCAATTATTTGTGATATGCTGATCATTACAACCTAAAAGGCATCTGTTTTACCCCTTTTACAAGCTGTAAGGTAAGCCTTTAGTGTCTCCACAATGTTTCAGTAAAATTTCAGCTCAAAATACCCATCAGAAAATGTATTATAGCCTCCAGAAACTGCCCATTTTGGTGTCTGAGTACATTGTAGTTGTTTTTGTAGCCTGTGGCTTTAAAAGCAAATGAGCTGCTTCTCATCATGAGTTGTCTCAGATAAACAGCAGTCAGTGATCTGAAATACAGCTCATTAGTCAAAAATACCAAGTAAGTTTATTTGATGTATTTGTGGTGGAGTTTATTCAAGCCTTTCTGAAATGATGAGTCTCATGCAAATGCCGTTTGCAGTACACACACACACACATATTAGTTTTTACTGACACTATGTGGCTGTGGTGATTATAGCGGTTAAGAATTAGATAACAATTTTACTTTATTACATAGACGCTCTGTTTTAAAAACATGTATAAACTTATAAAAATCACTGAGAGTTGTAACAAATATTTAAATCCCTGTTTATTTAAAAAAAAGTGTGGACATGGTATTACAGAAACATGGCACCTGTCAATCAACTTGATGGGCGGAGAAAACTTCACTCCACGTCACTTCACTGGGCCTCAAAATCACTGAGATTTGGGTCCTATTTTAACATCAGGAAATTTAAAAAAAAAAAGACTTGTTGAGTTTATATTACCCCAATATCACAGTGGACACACTACTTACAGACAGTTCTGTTCAAACAGCATACAAATGTTAATTTTCATCATAGGTGCCCTTTAAAATGTTGCTATATGGTATTCATCTGTATACAGCTTAAGGCACAATTATTAGCCTATTTATTTCCTATGATATTTCCTTTTTTTTCTTCTGGAGAAAGCGTTATTTTATTTAGTTTGGCTAATAAAATCCATTTTAAAAATTAAGCCATTTTAAGGTCAATTTTATTAGTCCCCTTAAAAATAAATATTTTTTTGGATTGCTATAGAACAAACTACTGTTGTCCAATAACTTATAATTAATAAATTAATACAGTATAACTTGCCTAGTTAGCCTAATTAACCTAGTTACACCTTTAAATTCCATTTTAAGCTGAATACTATATTTTCTTGCAAAATAACCCTGACTCATTGGAAATGCCAAGGGCTACATTATCACACATTGTGAAATACATTGCTCCTGCGATGTGTGCCTGCAGCTTGTGTTGCCAAATCCACCAGAGGGCGCTGTATACATTTTTGAAAATCTCAAATAAATGACTGGGCCACATTTTTTTTCATAAGTGCCATTTAGAAGTCCTTGTGCGCTTCTGTGGGAAAGCCAGGGCTTTTCACATATGTATATTACCTCACAATCAACTGATCAAGACACTCCCTTCACTAAATCCCAACTGATTTCAAAAGCAATTGAGAAGAAAAAAACACATCGCAACCGCAAATACTTTTATCACAATTTCACATTGCTTTTTATTTTTACCTGGTTTCTGGAACCGTCTTTTACTGGACTTGCTACCGAGCAACCTGACCGCTCCAGGAAAAAAAATGTCCACTGTAGTGTAAAAGGGAACAAAAGTTGGTAGCGCATACAACCCGTAGCGTTCGTTTTACCCAGAACATGTAGGCAAATGACTGCCGTGCCACGTACTTACAGTTTCACCAAAATGTAGCCCTGGAGACAATTTCCCAATGAGCCTGTTTTCAAAATTACTAGTAAAATAGTGTGTACTGTCATCATGACAAAGACAAGAAAATAAATGTTCCAAGAAATATATATATTTTTTAACAATCTTCTACTTTAAATAGCACTTCGAAAAAAACATTGTAATAATAGAAAATTCAAAGGAGGTCTAGTAATGTAACAGTGTGTATATTATAAGATTTGTTTGGTAAAAAAACAAAAACCACCCTACTATTGCTTTACTACTAACCTAGTCGTTATGTTATGCTACAGCATTATTTATTAATTTAACAAAAAAGATGCAATGCACCATTCTGAGTCTATAAAACCAATTCATAAAGATGAGTTATTTATTTCACAAATCTAAATCTACATTTCAAGAGTTGCTACAGACAGCGTGTCATGCAACAGATCTCTAACAGTAAAACAGATCCATTTTACCTACTGGCAAAACAACAATTTTTAATGCCACATTTGTCTGTACAGTGTAATTTATAGGATATTTTCACCAATAAAATATAAAGACTCAATTATCATCAGATCCTATGATAATAAACCAATTACACTTTTATGCAAGATTTACATAAATTAGCTACCAGTTTGTCGATTCGTCAACGTAAATTAGTTAAAAATTCCCATGAAATAGAGTTTAGATTCCACTATGACAATGTATAAAACAATTGTGAAGAAATGTAAAATACGGAGTCTTAACTGACTTTCTAGGCTGTCTATGAAAGCCTGTAGATTTTTTATGTGAGGAAGTTTTTTTTTTGTGGTCTTTTTTTTTTGCCGAAGATGTGATGTTTATGAACACATCTTTCATTTGATGTCATATAAATTGAATACTGAAAATATTTAGGGGAAATCCAATTTCTTCTTATTTCAAAAGGCAGTAGTTCTAAATGGATCAATGTCCGTTTGTCACATGCAAGTAAACTCTCATTTTATTGTTTAAAGCACACCTGTTTGCTCCAAGTTAGCGCACACTGCTGTTTTTCACCTAATATATGTAATAACTCATCGTAGGTAATGTCTAATTGCTTTATTGCCACAAGGAAACTTCTCCAGGATTCATTAACCACTGTTCACATCTAAACAAACCAACCTAAAGGAGAAAATGTGCCAGGTGATAAAGCACCCTGAAAACTATAAGTCTTAGATGGGGCTGCGTCATTCTTAGGTTGCTCTAAGCTGTATCTTATCATTAATATGTGTTTTCCAAAAAATTCTTAGTTAAGTATACCATCTGTTACTTTTGAAAGGTTGGTCTAGACCAGACTTATCACTGCTTCTTTACATCTAAGTCTATATAAGTATAACTCTTTAATACACCCAGTGTTTTATTTAGATATTTAAGAGATTTGTTCTTCAATGATTAAAGTTGGCATTACACTGATGATTGTTTCTCTATTTAAAGGGAATGATTTTTATTAGTTAAGTTCAGTGGAAGCAGTAAAGCTCTAATTCAAAAGACGGCACCTCTGTGGACACATATATAAGCGCATATTTAATCAGACAAAAAATTTGTCATGTGGCTACCATGACAGAAGTTGCAAAAATAATAATGCAACATAGGCTCATTTTGAAAATGTTGCCCTATGTACATTTCTGGAGACAGAAACATGTATGGCTGCATTTCGTCTTTAAAATGAACGCTACGGAGCGGTATGACCGATTACCTCTAAATGTATGGCTTTCCCACTGTTACCAGTTTGTCCAGTTAGCTTGCTATGTACATCGGTGGGCATGAATATGGTTCCAGAAAATAGGTAAGACAATAACAGAAGGCAAAAAAATAAAATAAACAAGTAAAAAACAGGGTGAGAATGTGGTAAAATAAAAACGTGGTAAAAATCAGGCAAGGGCTTTTCTTTTCCTGGTTTGCTTTTTAAAACTGTTGGTTGAGTGTAGGGAAGAATGAGGGTGGGTCAGTCGATCGATCAGTCAGTCAGTCATTCAGTCGACAGCAACCTCTGGTGGATTTATGCAAGAATAGAAGGTGCGAATGGCACTCGCGAGAGAAATTTGAGATCTCAAAAAGCGTACACAGCGACCTCTGGTGGATGCACGGAAACAAAAACTACAAAAAAACGTAGCTCCTGGGACGTATTTGGCTTTCTCCAGAAATGTGTATAAGGGCGTTTTCAGAATGAGCCTGTAATAATAATAATAATAATAATAATAATAGTAGTAATAACAGCTTTTAGATATTGATAGTCTAACTTTGAGTAAAATGTAATTAAGATCCTCAGCCCTGAAATTCTGCTTCTTATGGCTCTATTGTCCTCGTTTTTCCCCTCTAAATACAGTATGTTGCCCATGTTTCTTTTAGTGGGCTCTTCGTGGAACCAATGAAAATATTGTGGCTTTAAAGACAATGTTTTACAATGTTGACAAAGCACAATTTCTATAAACAAGCTTTATGTCTTCCTTCAAAAACGCTTAACATTTTAAGCAGTTTTATTTAATAATGAATTCAAATTGATACTATAATCCTTTAACCCAGTATTAAGAATTTAAGAAAGCAAGAAATTGAATCTGACAACTGATCGAAACTCCTGAGTATGAAAAGAGACCATGGTTAAGTATTTTTTGCTTAACAGATACTGAGCTCAATGCTAAATGTCTTATCTTGTAATATATATTCTGCTCTTACACAGAGAACCTGTCGAGGAAATCGAAAGAATAACTGAAACAGCCCTTATTTAAAAGTGAATTCAACACCCTGCATATTAATAGCAGCTCCCTGATGAGCAAAAAATTATGTACAAAATTAAAAATTCACAAGAGTGAACTGGATCTGTATTATGTAAACAGTTTCTCACAGTTCTGCCCCAAATCACTTCTTTTTCAATTTAGCACCACCAGCAGGGACAGATCCTCACAACATCACACATAAGAAAGTGTATCTAAAGCAACCTCTTTAACTTTTCGTTTAGTGAAAATGTCTTATGTTTAGTTAAGTTGTATCTTTAAAGTCTTTATAGCCTACTAAATTCTAAAATATACTTCTGTCATCATGATCCCAATGAATCAATGAATTGCAGATCCTGCTCCAAAATATCTAAATGGCTATGATCAGATGCTTTAGATTATTTTTATTTATTTTTTTCTTTTGGTAACACTTTATTTTGATGGTCCATTTGAGTATTAGTAGACTGTCTGCTTAATATCTGTTGATACTGCTCCTTCAACAGACATTTAACTGACTATAAGAAACTTTGCAAGTACATGTCAATTTACACTAACCCCAACCCTAACAGTCTACTTATAATCTAATGAGAATTAGTTGGCATATAGATGCAATGTAACTTAAATGCAACAAACGTTCAAAATAAAGTGTGACCTTTTTTTTTGTTAGGCTAGAGGGCGATCTCGCACAGAAAAACCAAACACCCATGAAGAAGAAACCCAGGAAATCACTATTCAGTGGTTGCTGAATAAACAAAATTTAACTGCGTTTATTGATTCAACGTGACTAATAAAAACATACTTATTGTATCATCTCACATAAGGATTTGTTTAAAACACTCAACTGAAGTTATGAAGTGAGTTTGGTTTAAAAACATTGTTTAATGTGGTATTTTGATGTGTTTTCAGATTTAGCAGCACATACAGAGCTGTAGTTTAAAAAAGCTATGCAAACAGCTGTCATTTCTGGATTTCAGTATTATCTGTTTGAATCAGCTGCAACAAAAATTTGAATAGCTTTTCAGTGAAGGATGACACAGTGTAGTAAATGCTGCTCGATCTGAAAGCACATGCAGAAGATTTACCTGAACCAAATTTACTGACAAAACGCATGTAAAAATTTGTCTTCGATTAATTGAACAGGGTTACATTTCCAAAAACCATCGTTAGTCAACTAAAGTGGCAAGTTCCGTTGTTGCTAGTTTGTTGGTTTGGCGTTTCCCCAAATCCATCGTTCCAACGAACATTCGCGAACTGCGTCACAAACTTGTACGCTTGCAATTACCTATAGAGCTGTAGATAGAAGCATAGTTCCTGGTTGTGTTCTGTTTCCAGGTATCCCCCTATTCCATATCCATTTGAATGAACATTTAAACTTGGAATTATCAGAAAAATAAAATAAAAAACATGATCGTCATCTCTCTTATGTGTAATTTGCGGTTGTTGCTAGTTCAGAAACGGTTGTGGCCAGAAGTTAGCAATCCATTCATTCATTCATTTTCTTTTCGGCTTAGTCACTTTATTAATCTGGGGTCGCCACAGCGGAATGAACCGCCAACTTATCCAGCATATGTTTTTACTCAGCGGATGCAATTCCAGCTGCAACCCATCACTGGGAAACATCCATACACACTCATTCACACGCACACACTACGGACAAAACCTACCCAATTCACCTATACCACATGTTTGGACATGTGAGGGAAACCGGAGCACCCAGTGGAAACCCACGCGAACATGGGGAGAACAAGCAAACTCCACACAGAAATTCCAGCTGACACAGCCGTGACTTGAACCAGCGACCTTCTTGCTGTGAGGCGAACCTGCTACCCACTGCGCCACCGTGCAGCCCCGAGGTTAGCGATAATTATTTAAATTTTTAATTAAATTTACCATTTATTTTATTTTATTAATGTCTACCCCACCCCAACACTAAACCCAACTCTCACAGTAACGTAAAAACAATAGTTTTACCGAGAACTATTTATGTTATTTATTAAATTACCCTATAAATTGTATTTTATTTATGCCTACCCCCACCCCAATCCTAAACCCAACCGTCACAGTAATGTAAAAACAGTAGTTGTACCGAGTATTGTTTGTTATTTATTAAATTACCCAATAAATTTTATTTTTTTAATGCCTACTCCCAACTCTAAACCCAACCGTCACAGTACTGTAAAAATATTAATTATTGTTATACAGTATTATAAAAATGATGCTATATTGATGTCCGTATCTGCAGCTCAGCTGTATCCTACCTAGACTTTACCGTAATTTGCTTTCAAAGTTGCTTTGTTGGCTTTTTACAGTTTTAACAATCTTCATATTGACAATTGCGTTCCTTTCGTAGTGCTCTTTGAAAACATTTATGCCATTTTGAGTGCATCCATGTCTCATGACGAAAGCTATAGGGGACCTATTATTTAAAAACGGAGTCTACATCTTCAAAGCTTGTGAAAACAAGAATATATAGCATACGTTATTTATAGTAGGTTATTTAAAAAATGTATCTGACATAGGCCTATACATTTCTGCAGTGGTTTGAATGTGTCAAAGTCGTAAAAAAATAAATAGATAAATAGTTTATAATAATAATAATACAATATTTAGAATAGAAAAGAATATGGAATATTATCATTAATATTTGTAGAGGAGTATAGGCCCTATATGTGCTGTTTATATTTCAATTAATATGGAAACAAGTACATGTTTTTACCAAAACGAATATTGGCTTTTTTTACTGCATGTGTGTGTAAAACAATATAATTTGCACTTACAAAAAAAGATATTTTCTCTAAAGAAGTTGTTACTCCGCCCATTTATAGCATCATTATGGGTGTTTACGCTAGAACTAACATAGTTCAAATGACGAATCTGCAACAAATCAACTACAGTTTTGGGAAACTATTATGTTCATTTCCCAAACATGCATCGTACTATGGTAGTTCAGCCGCGAGTTAGAAAGACTGAAAGACTGAATATGTACTTTAAAAGTGTTGCGTATGAATCAGTCACCAAGTGCAAGTCTAAACCAAAGCAAATCCCACTGCTCGCGTCAAGCATGGAGTGAAGCAGCAGGATTCCACTGAAGACTAAGAAATGATCATGAAAGGTATGAAAAATGTAACTTTATTTGCACAGCATGACTCGGTAATGTTGCTGATAAAGCTTGAGAGGGCTACTATAGAAGTAGCCTATTGAGTTGTGAATAAATGTATAGTTAAAGCCTTTTACATCACAGCTTAGATAAAAGCTAATAATTAAAAACTTGTTCATGTTAAATTCTCTATCCCAGGCTTTCCCAGTTTTTTTTTACCCTCACACCACTCACAGAAACACTGAAGTACCATTTCATAGGCATCAAACTTGAAGTGTGTTCCTCTTAACCACTGTCGTATTGGATATTATTCACCATTATCATTAATATTCTTTGAGTAGCCATTATTACAGTGATTCACCTTTAAACTTCAGCAAAAAGCTCTGTGGGTGTGAAAACAAACTCAGCAAGTTGATTCCTCTCTCTTTAATGAGACACCTGAGCTTATACGTCTATCACAAGCTTTGTCAGTTCTGGAGGCAAACGCTTTCTTTAGAAAGACCTAACAACCTGCTTAAGGACTCTCTGGGGTACGTGTACCCCTGATTGAGAATCACAGCTTTAGCCCGAAAAAAAAAAAAAAGACTTTGTAGACTACACTTGATCTTCATTATAATTAGAAGCCAGGACGGCAAACTGTGCTGCGTACATCATCTCACACAAATCAACTACAACAAATAGGGAAATGGGAAATGGAGAAAATGGGAAGGGGGGTCTCCACCTTCTACATTGTACCTGTAATGGATGATATCCAGGGAGGTTTATTTTCCTGTCATTCCTCCAAACAAAGCTCTTTGATGCAGGGTATGTGTGTGAGAGTTCATATTTATTAATTGACCATATGGCTAAGTGTTGAAAAACTCATTAGAGAAACTGAAGCATGTGTGAATCTGCACATGTGTTTGACAGAAAAAAGTCTTCTAATAGCTGCGCTTCAAAAACAACAGCATCACTACTTGTAATATATATATACATATATATATATATATATATATATATATATATATATATATATATATATATATATATATATATATATATATATATATACATATATTGGGTTTTTTTCATTTTTTTTGTTAGACATAATTATTTTTTTTTTTGAGTGTTTTCCCTTTATTTAAGTTTATTCTTTCCCAAGTGCTTTTTAAGAGAGACATTTTTTTTTTGCCATGATGACAGTTCATAATATATTTTACTAGTTATTTTGAAAGATACCGTAATATTCAGCTTAAAGTACAATTTAAGCAATTTAAAGGCTTAACTTAGTAGCTGGGTTTACTAGGCAAGTTATATCATTGGAGAGCAGCGATTTATTCTGTAGCCAATAGAGGCTAATATTATTGACCTTAAATATATATATATATATATATATATATATATATATATATATATATATATATATATATATATATATATATATATATATATATATATATATATATATATATATATATATATATATATATATATATATATAATCCCAGTAGATTAGTAGTTTCTGAAATACTCAGACCAGCCTGTCTGGCACCAACAAACATGCCACATTCAAAGTCACTTAAATCACCTTTCTTCCCCATTCTGATGCTCAGTTTGAACTGCAGCAGATCGTCTTGACTATGTCTATATGGCTAAATGCATTGAGTTTCTGCCATGTGATTGGCTGAGTAAGTGTACCTTATAAAATGGCCGGTGAGTGTGTATGTATATGTATATGTATACATATACATACACACTCACCGGCCATTTTATTAGGCCTGTGCCAGACAGGCTGGTATGAGTATTTCAGAAACTACTAATCTACTGGGATTATCATGCACAACCATCTCTAGTGTTTACAGAGAATGGTATGAAAAAGAAAATATCCAGTTAGCGGCAGTTCTGTGGGTGCAAATGCCTTGTTGACGTCAGGGGATAATGGCCAGAATGTTTTGTGCTGATAGAAAAGCAACAGTAATTCAAATAATCACTCGTTATAACTGAGGTATGCAGAAGAGTTAAACAGTACAGCTCAAATTTCTCTGGAGGAACTATAATTTTTGCATTACATTACTACCTCGCTATTTGTAAGGAAAACTGCCCATTATTTTATTTTTTATTTTAAATATTTTATGATTCATGGGTGTTTGCCATGCATTATGAGACTTTGATCTCCTTTTTTTGATGCTCAAAAGTTTAACAAATTGACTTTTTTATTGGCAATTTGGCATTCAAGTGTAGAAAATGGGAGGAGGCACTGTGGCAGAGCAAGAGACCTGCAATGGATGAGATCCAGCAAGGTTTATATTCTGGTGATGCATCTCTAAACAAATCTCTTTGATGCAGGCTATGTGTGTGTGAGTTCATATTTATTAATTGACCATATGGCTAACTGTTACAGGGTTATCTGCAGTTGAGGGAATGATGTGATGTTGTGGCGGTACACACACACCCACATATGGATCCCCATACGGAGGTCAGCGGCTGGCCAGCAGGCAGCACACAGTGAGTGAATCAGAACCTGCTATTGGCAGTATTTTAATTGTGTGGCCTTATTTGGTTATTAGGCTGACCTTGTGTATTTTTCCAGCAATGTAAAAAGCGATGAAGATTTAATTGGTATACTATTGTGGTTCTATTGAACATTAAGTGTAATGCTATATGATGATGGCACCTTTAACAGCTGCGCCAGTTTGGTTGTCAGGGTCTAATGGGATCATCCGATGTCTGGATGTCAGATTAGTCAAAGAAAAATGAGCTGCATGTAGACATTACCTTTGCACTGAGACTGTAAGTGTCTGTAGGTTTTCTTTACTTAAGCATTACATCCTTTTATTACTTATCATTCTGGAGAAAGTCTTATTTGTTTTATTTCGGCTAGTATTAAAGTTTAACATTTTTTAAAATCCATTTTAAGGACAAAATTATTAGCCCTTTTAAGCTATTTGTTTTTTTGTTTTTTTTTGATAGTGTTCAGAGCAAACCATTGTTATACAATAACTTGCCTAATTACCCTAACCTGCATAGTTAACCTAATTACCCTAGTTAAGCCTTTAAATGTCACTTTAAGCTGTATAGAAGTGTCCTGAAAAATATCTAGTCAAATATTATGTACTGTCATCATGGCAAAGATAAAATAAAACAGTTATTAGAAATCAGGGTCCCACTTTATATTGTGTAAGTATACTTACATGGTAACTAGATGTGTAAGTAGTATGTAACTACAGTGTATGTACACTCTGGTACATAGTATTTACTTGTGTAATACTGGTGTAACTACACACATGTAACAACACACTGAATAGTGTGTGTAAGTTCAAATGTGTAACAGTACATTGGTAACAACACCAAAAAAGTACACATCTGTAACAAGAATTACATTAGTACATTGTGTAACAACAATATACTTGCAGATGTATATGGGCAATCCAGAGTCGTAGTCAAATACACAGGCCAGAATGCAGACAGCAGACAGGAGTAAAACAAGATAAACAAGGTGAGGATCAAAACACGGCAAAGCAAAGACAAAGGAATCGTGTTGTAATGTCACTTAACAGTAAACAAGACTCTGCATCAACTGTGTGTTAGTGTGCTGTATATGTAGTGCAGTAATCAGTCCAAAAGCAGCATCAGCTGTGAAAGTCTAATCAGCGGAGACTTGGAGCAGGTGTGTGTGTGTGTGTTGCATGATGGAATATGTAGTCCATGAAATGGCGGATTTGTTGTTCACGTGAATGTATTCCAGCGATCTCTGGTGGTTAGATCGCTGGTGATCGTGACAGTATGGAGATGTACAGCGGCTGAGCTGTTTGGAAGCATTTTTCGAGAAAACGGAGCAACATTTGGACAACAGTGATTTTAAAAATGCATCACTCCATTTGCGTTTTGATTTTAGGGATAATAATAACAGTTCATTTTAGAAACAGGAAACCTAGAATATGCTGTAATTTAGCTATTAATGGCGAAAACGGGTGTCGCTAAAGTAAACGTTAGCAAGCCTTGTTAACTGTGTTTTACAGTGAATATAAAACAGCTTAAGTTAAACTTGCATTAAACCACCTAAACTGTTCTGAAATGCAGTTATGCAGAACAGGTACAGCACACATATATAATATTAAACAACTAAATATCATACCTTCTGTTCTGTTCTCTTTAAAGAATGCAAAAAGCTATGTCTGAAGTGCTCTCTTAGACATTTTGAAAATCGTGCAAAATGACGCAATGAACTGTATTGCGATTGTGCGTGGCGCCTTATTACAATACTGAGTTCTGATTGGTCAGTCGTCATTTATAAGTCATAAATTACCATAAATAGACAATTTTAATATTTAATTTGCATGATAAGTTTTACATTACACACACTGTTGTTAATCTAAAGGAGATGGTAAGGGGGGATGGTGGTTTTTCAAAGGGGATGCTTTTGGTCATTTTTTTCCATAAGGGGATGCCATCCTCCCGTATCTTCCCTCAATGCGAGCATATTTACATAATTCCATACATATATATTTTGTAATTTACTATATATATATATATATATATATATATATATATATATATATATATATATATATATATATATATGAATAAATGTGTTGTTCATTGTAAGGTCATGTTAACTTATCCATTACCAAATAAATTAGTATATGTCTAAGTAAACATTAACTAATCAATCTTTGCACATGTTTTAACAATAACAAAGATTAAGTAATGCTTAACAGATATGTTTGTCATCATTAATTCATGTTATCTAATGCATTAGCTGATGTTAACTAATACAACCTTATAGTAAAGTCTTACCAAAAAATTTTGCTAATCACTTTTTTGGATCATAGTGTTTATATGCTGTATTAATACTAATATGTTTGGGCATAATAACACATTTTAACATTTTTGTTTTAGACTTTATTACAGCCCATCAGTGTTCTTTGCATAAAATATCCATTTTCATCACACTTAAAAACTGGCTCAAACTAAATTCCAGCTTGGCCAGGTAGCCACTTAAACCTGCTTTCATGACAATGTGAAACTACAGCAAGAGTTTCACCCTGCACTCAAACTGAAATGAGCCTCCATTTGAGGTTGATTATGTCTCTTATCTTGATATATGCAGAATCTTCCCATGTAGTCGCCGTATGGCCATTGAGCAGGGATGCCCTCCACATTAGAAGTAATTCACACTTCAACTTCAGTCAAGCACCATCAGCAGCTGAAACCCTGGATTGCCTGTGAATAAAATCACAGTCATGACAACTGTGCAAAATGTCGCCTCAGAAACGTTAAGCGCTATTCATAATTCTTCCAACCAAGTGCACTGCTTACAGATTCAATGAATATGTTTAACTCAGCTCGATAAACTGCCAGCTACTGGATTGTAACAGATCCACAAAGTTCAGTTAGATTGTGTGAAAATGGGACAGCATTAAACAAAATCAGTTTCATAAAAATATATACAGTTAAAGTCAGAATTATTAGCCCCCCTGTATTTTTTTCCGCAATTTCTGTTTAAGGTAAAGAAGATTTTTTCAATACATTTCTAATTATAATAGTTTTAATTACTAACTTCTAATAACTGATTTATTTTATCTTTTAAACTACAGTAAATAATATTTTACTACATGTTTTACAAGATCAGCTTGAAGTGCAATTTAAAGGCTTAACTAGGTTAATTAGGTTAACTAGGCAAGTAAGTGCAAATCATTGTATAATGATCTGTAATCAATCGAAAATAATATTGCTTAAGAAGACTAATAATATTGACCCATAAAATGGCTTTAAAAAATTTAAAACTGCCTTTAATCAAGTCGAAATAAACGAATGAGATTTTCTCCAGAAGAAAAACTACTGTATTATGGAAATAACTGTAAAAAAATAATTGCTTTGTCAAACATTTGGGAAATATTTGAAAAAGAAAAAAAAGTCACGGGAGGGCGATAATTCTGACTTCAACTGTACATTGCCTGACAAAAGTCTTGTCGTTGATCCAAGTTTTAAGAGCAACAAATAATAACTTGACTTCTAGTTGATCATTTGGAAAAGTGGTAGAAGGTAGATTTTTGATGAATCATCTGTTGAACTGCACAATTCAATTCAATTCAATTCAATTCACCTTTATTTGTATAGCGCTTATACAATGTAGATTGTGTCAAAGCAGCTTCACATAAAAGGTCACAGTAAATAGGAACAGTGTAGTTCAGTTTGTAGTGTTTAAGTTCAGTTCAGTTTAGCTCAGTTCAGTGTGGTTTAATAATCACTACTGAGAGTCCAAACACTGAAGAGCAAATCCAACGATGCGCGGCTCTACAGATCCTGAACCATGCAAGCCAGTGGCGACAGCGGAGAGGGAAAAAAAACTTCACTAAAGGCGGAAGTGAAGAAAAAAAACCTTGAGAGAAACCAGGCTCAGTTGGGCACGACCATTTTAATTTCTCCGCTGGCCAAACGTTTGTGCAGAGCTGTAGTCTCAGTGGCGGAGGCTGGAAGCTGGCCTCAGCGAAGACTCGTCTGTCTCTGGAGCGTCACAGGAATCAGTCTCATGTTCTCCACTCCTCCATGACCATCACAGTAGCTGCTCAGGATTCGGCCAGGTCCAGGATATAAAAAACCTTGGGATCATCTCGTCGTTGGTCTTGGATCGAGTCAGTGACTCTGCATAGTCTGAGGGCCTCGGGAAGAGTATCCCCAGGTGGAAATGGAGAATAAAGAAAATAATTAGCGTAGCTGATGTTCACAGTGTATATCAACAAGATGCATAACCTGTGTGGAAGCCCCCAAGTGGTGCACTAAGTGTATGCTTTACTGAACAGATAGGTCTTTAATCTAGTTTTGAATTGGGAGAGTGTGTCTGAGCCTCGGATGTTATCAGGAAGGCTATTCCAGAGTTTAGGAGCTATAAATGAGAAGGCTCGACCTCCTTTACTCGACTTTGCTATTCTAGGTACTACCAGAAGCCCTGAGTTTTGAGACCTTAAAGAGCGAGTTGGATTGTAGCGAGACAGAAGATTGGTTAGATAAACAGGAGCTAGATTATTTAAAGCTTTATATGTAAGAAGCAATATTTTAAATTCAATACGAAACTTAACAGGCAGCCAGTGTAAGGAGGATAAAATTGGGGTGATGTGATCAAATTTTCTAGACCTGGTTAGAACTCTGGCAGCTGCATTTTGTACTAGCTGAAGTTTGTTAATAGAGGATGCTGGGCAGCCAGCAAACAGTGCATTACAGTAGTCCAGCCTAGAAGTCATAAAAGCATGGACTAGCTTTTCTGAATCTGAGATGGGTAGCATACTTCGTAACTTAGCGATATTTCTCAGATGAAAGAAAGCAGTTTTTGTGACATGGGATATATGATTTTTAAAAGTTAAATTACTGTCTAATATGACACCCAGATCTTTTATAGTAGAGCTAACGCTAACTTTGTATCCCTCTAATTGTAGGTCGAGTTGTGAGATCTGCTGTGTACAGGATTTAGGCCCAATAAGTAATAATTCTGTTTTGTCTGAGTTTAAGAGAAGATAATTGTTGGTCATCCAGTCTTTAACATCTTTAATACACTCAGTTAGCTTGGACAGATTAGACGTCTCGTCAGGTTTAGTTGAAATATATAATTGAGTATCATCTGCATAGCAGTGAAAGCTGATCCCATGTCTTCTAATAATGTCTCCCAGGGGTAGCATGTATATTGTAAACAGCAAAGGGCCTAAAACTGATCCTTGAGGCACCCCGTATTTTACTGGGCTGATTTGTGAAGGCTGTCCATTAATATTCACAAACTGGTAACGGTCAGATAAGTATGACTTAAACCATTGTAGGGCATGTCCCTGGACACCTGTAGACTTTAAGCGATTAATAAGGATACCATGGTCAATGGTGTCAAATGCCGCACTAAGATCGAGTAGAACTAATAGCGAGATGCACCCTTGGTCAGCAGCTAAGAGTAAATCGTTGGTTATTTTCACTAATGCAGTTTCTGTACTGTGATGGGCTCTGAAACCTGACTGAAACACTTCAAAAACATTGTTGGTCTGCAGAAAGGAGCATAATTGAGCAGAAACAACTTTTAAGCACACTAATTATCACAAATACTGCAGAAGACCTATTGGAACCCGCATGGTCCCAAGATTCTCACAAACATCAGTCAAGTTTGATGAAGGAAAAATCATGGTTTGGGGTGACATTCAATTTGGGGGTGTGCGAGAGTTCTGCAGAGTGAATGGCAACATCAACAACCTGAGGTATTTAGACATTTGTGCTGCCCATTACATTACCAGCCACAGGAGAGGGCAAATTCTTTAGCAGGATAGCGCTCCTAATAATACTTTAGCCTCCACATCAACGTTCCTGAAAGCAAATAAGGTCAAGGTGCTCCAGAATTAGCCAGCCCAGTCACCAGACATGAATATTATTGAGAATGTCTGGGGTAAGATGAAGGAGGAGGTATTGAAGATAAATCCATATAATCTTGATGAACTGCAAGAGTGCTTTCTTTGCCATTCCATATGACTTTATTAATAAATTATTTTGAGTCATTGCAGAGAGGTATGGATGCCGTCCTCCAAGCTCATAAGAGTCATACACAATATTCCACTGCACCATAACTTTATATCTGTCGGATCTGTCCCCCTCACTTTTAGAGACAGACTATTTAGAAACAGGTTATCACTAATTATATGAATATATGATCTTATACAGCTGTCCCTCCCCCCACAGCATCAGGCGTGAGTGTTTTACATGTTAAGTCAATGCAAAGATGCGAATAGACATCCTGTGGCACGATACGCGCGAATAACGTGACTTGCTCGAGTTGGAAAATCTGAACTTTAGGAGACATTCACACCGCATTAAGCAATAAGGAGATTGCTCTAGTATGGGCGTGATTGTGACGTTGTGTCTGTTGTTGGTGTACCGAGGGAAAATCCTCCTACTGACACAGGAGACAGCTTATCAAACTGGGCTCAGCTTAGTCATTCGCTTCCATCATCGAAGTTTCTGGAGTTGAGGAAGCCACAGATCTGGTTGCACCTCTGACAGGATAGTGGGCGCTGAACAAAACTATGTTGTTTTTAAGTCTTCCTAAATCACATAAAGCACAGCTAATCTTGTGATAATTTTGCCATACCATGTTAGCCATTTAGCAACGAAACTAGAGTCACCGGGCAGACAAAAGCCCCACCCTTGACGTGAATCTGTGTCTATTGTGAAGTGAATTTCACGTGCGAATGAAGCGAGTAAACTCAAAATGTTCACGCATATATTTACGTGTTAATAGCAAGATTTATTAACGCAAACTGTGTCTGGTGTGAACACTCTATACAAGAGGCAGTATCAAAAAGTTATAAAGCATTATATGTGGGATATTTTGAGCTACATCTTCACATACTCACTCTGTACATCAGAGACTTATTTTACATCTTGTTTAAAGGGGCATAATAGGTCCCCTTTAATGCTTGATTCTGATTGGTCAACTGACTTTCTAAGGTGTGCAATGATTTCAGGAAAAGGCTATTATGGCTATTATTACATTTCCATAATGCTGAATCATTTATTTATGCTTTTAAAATTATTTCAAAAGCACCAATACATCACATTCAAATACTACAAATGTATCAACTTAATAATAAACAAAACTGCTATAATTGATTGTTTTGACAAACTTTCATTCCTCAAATATTCAACATAGGCTTATTCTGAAAACGTAGCCCTATATACATTTCTGGAGATCACGAATTATGTAGCCAGAAGTACGTATATATGGCTGCATTTTGTCTTTAAAATAAAAGCTACGGGGTGGTATGACGCCGTTCCTTTTCGCGCTTACCAGCTGAGTAGCGCTTACCAGCTGAGTAGCGGCCTCTGGTGGATTTACGCGAGAACAGCTGGTGGCACTCGCGAGAGAAATTTGAGATCTGAAAAAGCATACACGGCAGTCTCTGGTAAAATTGTACAAACAAAAACTGCAAAGAAAAAAATGTGGCGCTCTCCAGAAATGTATATAGCGATACGTTTTCAGAATGAGCCTGGGTTGCAAATGTGCGCGCTATTAGTCTAGAATTTTCATTGATTCTGTTCTTAATTCATCTTTGTGAAAATTGCATACATGTAATTTAATGACAGATTTGTGTGTGAGAATAGATGGCAAATAAGAACCTGTGTTTTCACATGTTAGAACCATATAAAAAGCCAAAACTATTCAAGGGCAATTCGTAACTTTTTAATTTAGTAGCTAATTCATATGAATTCACATGATCTCATTCGTATATTTTAGTACGATTTTCTCATCCCCCAATGACGGGGGTATGACTATATGACTAAACATTGAACAATTTTTTTTACGAATTAGCCACTAAACTGATAAAGCGTAAAGTAGTTATGTTTTCTCATGAGATCAGGCTGAAAAAGCAGTATAATTGACTCTTGTCTATTGAATTATGAGTAGATAATCTACACCTGATAATACAATACAATGCAATACATCAATACACCTTCTTTCTAATGGCAATCAACTGATTCACCAGATGATGTTCCTAACTAAACTATGCTTACCAGCTCGGTTTAGACTCTTTGCCTTTACATCACAAGAGAGAAAATTGCATAAAATGATATGTTGCATGCAGAACTGCTCTTAACAAGCCAGATAAAGCAGCTAGAAGTCTCCAACATGCAGTATACCTATGCACAATGAAAAGCTCTCTTCAGAAGCAGCTGTTGATGTTATTTGCCAGGTATAGTTGTTTCAGGGAGTATCACACGCTGTCATTAACACTAATGGAGCTGTCACACTGACTGCAGAAGTGGCCCTAGAGTCAATGCATACCTCTAAGGCCTTTCTGACTTTTATTGTCTGCTTCTTTCCTGACATACAATTACTTTCCAACTTCCCATCAAGAGTGGTGTTTATGTTTACAGAATGGCGTCTGTGGCGTCACAAAGATATCAATATTCTATAGAAGTTGCTTTCTTCCTCCCAAGAGCTATAACAGCTTGGTTGCTCCTGTGTTGAGTTTTCCAACCTTTCCATTTACACACACAGGCAGGTTTTTTTTATTCCTTTTTTATTTCTTACCTTCAGGCGCTAAACAAATTTCAGCCTCAGTGCAGACCAAATTGATTTATGTCAACAATATGGATGGGGATTCTCTAGTCATAATCCAGCCCACTTTCTGGGGGGAAAAACACAAGGTTTCCCTCATTCCTGGAAGTCCTGTAACAGATTTGATTCATAACTGGGTTCATTTGATTTGCCAGCACACACTCATTTATCTCTCTTTATTAATATAAGGACAGAGATATGGCCACTGTGACATTGAAATATTTAAATAAGATGAATATCCTAGCAACCCAGCGATTCAAATATCATTCAGCTAGAAACAATACCGCTCCCATATGGAGTCCTGCTGAAATGAGCTAAAATGAATGTTTCATGTTGTTCATGTTGTTGAACAGATGTTCTGTAGTGACGAATGTCTCTAAAATATCCACACATAACACTGTTCATTTAGATGCCAATGTCGATAAAGGAATTTGCAGTTACTGTGTAATTGAAAAACATAGTTTAAATACATAAATATGATGTAAAAATATTTATGATTATTAAGTCAAGTTTTTGTTATTTAAATGCAAACTTACAGAACTTATTTTCTTTAACTTGAAATAAGATAATCAAGATAATTTTTTTATGTTTTATTCAGTAACATGGTGATTGTTATAGGCTCATTCTGAAAACATATCCCTATATACATTTCTGGAGAACGCAAATTATGTATCCAGAAGTACGTATGGCTGCATTTTATCTTTAAAACGAACGCTACGGGGTGGTATAATGCTGTTCCTTTTTGCGCTTACCAGCTGACCGCTTACCTCCATATGGACGGCTTTCCCGCTGTTACCAGTTGATGCAGTATCTCGCCATGTACGTTGGTGGACTTGAGACACAGAGATAAAAGGGTTTGAGTTCAGTAAAGAACATTTCCAGAAAGCAGTAAGACGAAAACAGAAGCCCAAAAAATTAAATAAACAAGCAAGTAACAGAGCGAGAATGTGGTAAAATCTGAAAACATGGTAAAAAATCAGGCGAGAACTTTTCTTTCTTTGGATTGCTTTTTAAAACTGCCGGTTGGGTTTAGGGAAGTGGGTAGGCAGGTCAGTCGGTTCTTTTGAAAACACTATTGGTTGGGTTTAGGGAAGGAGGAGGGTGGGTCAGTCAATTGTTCAGTCAGTCAGTCAGTCGGCAGCAGGTGTGAATTGCACTCACGAGAGAAATTTGAGATCTGAAAAAACATACACAGCGGCCTTTGGCAGATTCTGTTCTCAGTTAATCTTTGTGAAACTTGCGTATGTGTGATTTAATGATTTAATGAGACTAGGCATGGGAGGATAACTGTTTTTAATGTATACCATGGTTTGGAAAAGTCAAGGTTTTAAAACCGCCCAAAATTTTCTGTAATACCGTTCCCAAGGTATGTGTACGATTTTTTTTATTAAGGTTTTTTTTTAGGACAACAGTATCTCCAGCAGAATAAAATATACAAAGATGTAATCTTAAATTGTGAAGAAATCTTTTTGAAACTAATGAAGACAGCAGAAGTCAATTATTCATTTGAATTATTTAGCCTGACACTACACAGCTCCAAAATATTTTAAATATTTCTCCAAATAAAATATACTGCGTTCAAAGAGGAAAAGGTTGTTGTTTTTAATCCAGACATTTAAAAAGAATTTTAGAGCAGTAATCAATAAAACCATAATATTTTTATCCAAGGTTATCTTACCATCATAATCTTATACCGGCCCATGCCTAAATGCAAATATGTATAGTAACGAAGTAGAACTACTTCACTCCTGTACTTAAGTTCTAAAAGGCTGTATCTGTACTCTACTGGAGTGTTGTTTTTTTCTCCTACTTCCACTTTTACCTAAGTACATATTTTCGATGAGTTTAATACTTTTACTCCGATAGATTTTTTCATGTGCTAACATCGTTACTTGTTACTAGGGTGTCAAAATTATTGATATCGGTTCAGTAATAGATCATAACCGGTTATTACGTACTGACTTAATTTATCTGCTATGCGCGATGTCGCAGTAGAATAGGCAACGGCGAGTAAATAACGCTCTTACTACAATGAAGGCGGCACAGTACACGAGCCGCTATTTCACCACTACTGAGAAATGCTGTAAAACTCTATCTTTGCCTCTCTCTCTCTCACTTTGGACATTTGACCCGCTGGCGTTTGTGAGGTAACTGTTCCTCTCCTCTTGGCTGTTAAAGGGATACTTGTGGACCCAGCAAGAGCATGCCTGAGGTGTGTTTTTTTTTTCTCCACTGTGTCTATTATGGATTACCTGTGATAACCACATATTATGCACATACAGACAATAACCGCAGCTGTTCTTCCTGCGTCAATCATCGGTGAACAGCACTTTCATTTTTAAAGCCGATCGCAGCACTTTCTGTTGAGCGGGTGAAGACAGTAGCCAATCATAGAGGTGTAAGACCTCGCTTGACAGCGCTCTAACAGCAAGCGGGAAAATATTTACATTAGTTTATTTGCTATAAATGCTCATGCTGTTTTCTGTGCATGTGTTGGAGTTTTGTCTAATACATTCAGAAAGAGTGTTTTCTTTGAGCAGGTCAAATTAGGGTACAGTTTATATATCTTACTGCTGTATTAAAGAACTAAATTGTATTACAAATAATATATAAATATATTTATAGATTTTAATGAAAAAAAATTCTTGTGTTGTGAAGAAAAAAATCGAATTATGTATGGAAAGCATCGTCAATGCACCGAGATGCACCGAGATATCGAATTGAACCGAATCGATGGCATGATAATCGTAACAGAACCAAACCGTGAGACCAGTGTAGATTAACACTTCTCCTCGTTACAATTATAGACCTTTTTCATGGCTACTGCATGGAGGGCGACATAGCGGCCAGCGTCTTCCAGTAGACTGTTTAGGACTTCCATTTACAGCGTTTGCAACCGGTAATTTGCGATCCGAAAATGGGTTTCAATAGCGTTTTGAGTGGATTACGGAGTGTTTTTGTGACACACAACTTTGAAAGGTATGTGTTGAAGCTGTTATAATCTGTCAGATCTGGGGTTCAAGCGCGAGACAAAAACAATATTGTAAGCCATGTTTCTTTTCATTCTGCTGAATCACGTGCTTTAAAAAAGATGTTAAAATAAACAAAACAATATGATGTCTTTTGACTGCTTTCTTTAGTAAGTACATTACACAATACTTGTACTTTGACTTTCAGTACTTGAGTAGTAAATTTTGAAATAAACTACTTGCAATACTTAATGTTGAATACTTTAGTACTTCCACTTAGGGATGGTGCTTAAAGAGCACTTCAACTTCTACTCAATTCACTTTTTTGATAGAGCACTTGTACTTTTACTTAAGTCTGGGTCTCTAGTACTTTATACATCTCTGCCTAAATGAGACCCAATGTCTTCACATGTTATAACCATATAAAAAGCTAATGCTATCTCACGGCACTTCATAACTTTTTGATTTAGTGGCTTGTTCATATGGTCGTATGATCTCATTCGTACATTTTAGTATGATTTGTTCATCCCACAATGACGGTTGGGTTTAGGGGTGGGGTTTGTGCCATGCCTCCTTTTATAAATCATACATTTTTGTATGACTAAACACGCGCGCGTGTGCATGCATGTGAGTGTTTTGTGACATCAGGAAACAAATGTGTATAATGACATGGGTATAACACAGGTATATCAAGGAGATAGTAAATTATGAGGACATTGCTGATGATTCTTTTTTTTTTTAGAAAGTAAAATTGCACACAGTTTCAAGTAAGGGCTAAGTGTAATGTTAGGGTAGGGCAATTGAAAATACAGTTTGTACAATATATAACAATGGAAACCTATGGAAAGTCTCCACAATTCACAAAAACACATCTTTTTTTTAAGGAAAGGTTCTATCTACATGATCTATATCAAAATATCTCCATTTACACATTTGAGATGACATTTAGAATACATTTATGGTGTCTGTCATTTTCAGGTCTGAAAGATACTTCCTCAAATATGTTTTGCTATATGTTTGCTATATTTGTTTGTTGCCATTTTTGCATATATGTGTTTTTGTGAATTGTTCTTACCTGAAAAGCCTATAGGTTATTTAACGCAGTCTCCATTGTGACAACAAACCGCATGTAATGTCAACAAAAGGTCTGAGCACAAATCAATAGCTCAATACAAAAGTTCAATAGCTTATTTGTAGCCTGGGCTTTAATTTATGGGCCTGCAGAAAAATGAAATATTCAATGGAGTAAAACAATTTGACAATTAGACCTGGTCTACTATTCTGGTTTCCTTCTAAAGATGTAAAGAATTAAACTTAGCCAGCATAATATACCTGATAAAATATGATCTGTTTCTCAATTTCAAGACTCAATTATTATAATAATAATGATATGAACTTTTTTTATTATTATTATTTTGGACAGGATTTTTCAATCATGCCTTCAGGGACAATTGCCATCCGTTTCAGCAATAGTGTGGAAAAAAAAGCTAACAACATAATTTTTTTTTGCTAATTTATTTTAGAAATGTCTCCGGGGAGATCTGAAAATGACTACATTTCCTCTTTGCTACCAAGGGCTTTGTGTATTGGAAAGTCATTCATTTCAATGGCTCCATTTTCACAGTGTTAACTCAGGCCATCCGTATGCAGAAAAACACTCTGTGAAATAAATGTCACACTTTAATGAAAGATAAAGGCTTAAAGTAGTGAAACAATAAGATCCATCATTGTGACAGATGAGAGACAGAGAGATTAACATTCCTCGCCAAGAGATTACATCACAATGAATGAACCCACAATACTGCTTTTTTTTTCAGTCGCACAATAAAACTGTGAACAGGACCGGTGCATACAGAAAAGAGTTTAGTGCAGGCTCCGTCACACAGCAGACATTGATTTGTGGTGAGTTCAATACTGTTATCATTTTGCTCTGTTTAATCTCAGGCTGGAGTGGCCGATAGCCATCTGAAACACTTTCAAACAAAATCCGAATGCATCCTCCCATCGGTATGGATATTTCCCAAGGTCATTGTTCCTCAGACACCACCCGAAAAACACCTGCTGTTGGAAATATTAATGCAGCCACGCTATAATAAAAGTAAATTCAAATCTGCTGGCTGTCCATTCTTATTCACCAGTAATGGGTTTGACTTGTTATCTTTGTGAAACCGCACCACCTGATCCAATTACTCGCTGAAACCCTGCCATCTCTTTTCATCCTTTTCTCAAAACCAAAAAGATTTATCCCAACATTAAGAAAAAAAAGATCAAGTGTGGACCAGGGTGGCCACAACAATCCTAATATTCTCACTACATCTTCTGGATTATAAATTATAGTTGTGGAGAAAAAGTTGGATTTTAGTTGTGCAAACACAAACCAGAATTAAAGCTGCAAGCAGCGACGAAAGGGACCACGCCCGGTGGCTTTAGGATGACACAGAACAGTGGATAATATTAATTTAAACCTGACAAATTCACTTATTTATGCCAAACTTCCTTCTGTCAGCAGGTGGCGCTATGACCTTAACACAACATTGGCATGCAGTTGTCAATGGAATCTTATCAACCATGTGACTTTTCAGGCAGATTTGACATTATGTGGTTGAGTTATAAATTCCTCCCTTTGCAAAACACTGAACTTTGTCAGTCAGCCACAGACACGTCCTTCAACGAAAACTCTAGATCTTCGCAATTTAACATCACAAATGCCTATGGATTAAACTAACAGAACATAGATAAAATTTCTAGGAGGAAATGTAAAACATGTCATTTCCTGTTGCCGGCAGGTGGCGCTATGACTGTAACTTAATATAGGAATGTAAACGTGTTCAGGTCAAACTTGTGGATTTTGAGGCTGATCAGACAATGGTGAAACATCAAAGTTTGTGAGGCCGTTACGGTCACGCCCTTTGACGAAAACTCTAGATCTTGGCTATTTAACATCGCCAAGGCCTTTAGATAACAATATCCAATTTTGGTGTTGATCTGATTAAATCCCTAGGAGGAGTTTGTTCAAATACATTGCCTGGAAATGGCAAAAACTGCACTTTTTTTGCAGAGGAAGTTAAAAATATCTGACTTCCTGTTAAATTTTGGATTTCGTTCCAAGAGACTTTTTTTGTAGGTATTGGCATGTTTGATGTGTGTGCCCATTTTTGTATGTGTGCGTCAAACATAGCTCGCGGGGTACTCTGTTGATTGTTTATAAGTGGCACTGTTGAGCTATTTTGCCACATCAACTTCCGAAACCCATATCAAACGTAAATTTTCGCCACTTGCGCTTGTTTGTGAGTTTTTGAGCATGTTTAGACTCAAAACTGCAACATTCTGGAACGTTTGTGTTTAACAGAAGAAATTCTTAAAGGTTTGAAACAAGTCAAGGGTGTGCAAATTTTGACAATTTTTCATTTTTCTGTGAACTATCCCTTTAATTAGGCAAGAAACTGGACGATAGTGGTTTATTCTGTAACTAATCAAACATTTTTAAGAGGGCTAATGATATTAATTATTTATTTAAAATTAATATTTTTTAATTCTAAAAGAAATAAGACTATAAATCAACGGTGAAAACGCAACATTTTTGTAGATGTTTCTACTTGTATTTTACAAAATAAAGAGCACAGGTACAGCATTGTATCATAAAAAATCCCATATTGAAGTCAGAATTATTAGCCCCCCTTTGAATTTTCTTTTTTAAATATTTCCCAAATGATGTTTAACAGAGCAATGGAATTTTCACAGTAAGTCAGATAACAATTTTTCTTCTGGAAAAAGTCTTATTTGTTTTCTTTCGGCTGGAATAAAAGCAGTTTGTAATTGTTTTAAAAACATTTTAAGGTCAAAATTATTAGCCCCTTTAATCTATATTTTTCCAATAGTCTACAGAACAAACCATTGCTCAACAATAACTTGCCTAATTACCCTAACCTGCCTAGTTAACCTAATTAACCCAGTTAAGCCTTTAATGTCACTTTAAGCTGTACAGAAGTGTCTTGAAAACATCTAGTAAAATATTATTTACTGTCATCATGACAAAGATAAAATAAATCAGTTAATAGAAATGAGTTATTAAAACTGTGTTTAGATATGTGTTGAAAAAATCTCTCCGTTAGAAATTGGGGGGAAAAAAATCAACAGAGGGGCTAATAATTCAGGGGGGCTAATATTTCTGATTTCAACAGTATATAATTCATTACATTCATATAGTGCTTAAATATATTATAGCAGCCTGTAATTTATTGCAATTGCACATAGCACCTGCAGTTTACACAGGTTGTGTAGACATTACATCAGATGCATAATACCTGTCTAGCCTTAACTGTAATATTAGGGAGGAATGCATAAGCAACATAAATCAGCACACAAGCTGGTGATCAGAAATACAAGAGTTCCTGGAATAGTCTGTTTATCTAAGCAAGCTTCTGCTGCCCTCCGAGGTAAAAACCTGGCATTTAAATCATCAGATATAGACCAATATGTATGTTGTGGTTTCGAAATTCACTTTATCCCATGACTCTAACCGCTAAAGCCTGTGCGCTTACTCAGCACAGATGAGTCATGATTCTTTAGCCTACATTATCATGAAAAGAGGATTTGGGTGTGCATGTGTTGAATGTGTATTTCAGTCCAGGCACTGGTATATGCACTTCTCATGAAGAGAGTGGGGGAAAAAAAGGGCTTGACTTTTTTTTTTATAACAAATATCAGTTAATGGGGTGCTTAACCTTTGGAAAATGATGGTCAACCTCAGCAGGTCAAGCTAAATATTATATGAGATGCTTTATTTTTGTTCATTTTAGATGATGTTTACCATTTTGGCTGCACTGTTCTGAATCTGGGACTGAGGGTCAGACTTACTAACAGCTTGCATCAGCACAAACCTTCTTTTGGTGTTAAAAAAATACTGTCAGGATTTACTATAGACACAACATGAAAATATTTATGAAAATAAAAGCCAAGGACAGTTATCTTTGTGACAATGTTTTTCAAACCTTGCATTTTTGTGAATTTTGGACAGAACATTTTCGCTAGTATTAAAATTAATAATGAATGGTAATTTAGCAAGGCTTAAAAGGGGCCAGTTTGTGTTGTTTGCACCCAAAAAAGTAAGTCTTAACCCTATTTGTGTTAGTGGATTACCCACATCTTACTTTCATCCACTCTTTTTTCTGACCCAATTGTAATTTGCATTGCTGGTATCTGTGGTTTTTAATCTATTCATTACAAGTAGAAACACCCACAAAAATGTTGTTGTTGTTGTTGTTGTTGTTGTTGTCTTAACTGCTGTAACATGCCTATTTTGCATGATTTTGCAATTTCTAACAACATTGTAATAATATCTGCTAATTAACATTTAAAGGTATTTATTTAATTACATTTTAGAAATACATTATGGGATCTTGATCTTTGCTCAGACTACTGCTCTGATCTCTACTAAAGAAATAATAGTTTGAATAAACTAAATAGGTTGTATATAAAACAATTTATATAAAAAGAAATAAATGGGGTGATGGCATGGTGGCTCAGTGGTTAGCACTGTTGCTTCACAGCAAGAAGGTCGCTGGTTCGAATCCTGGCTGGTCTAGTTGGCATTTCTCGCATCACGTAGATAACTCCACTGTCTAAACACACTAGTTTAGAAGTGAGCGCCACCCGCTGTAAGTTTTCTCCATATTTTTGGTTAGTAGAGTAGCTTTAGTTATAGCGTGAAAACGCTAAAGATGTTTTGTTTGTTTATTTTCTATTAGATAGTTTGGATAAAAAAAACATAGATTAGATAAAAAAACATTTATTTCTGTAATTAATGTTTTTTTTATGTTAAATACTTAATGCTAGTAAGCAATCATTTTTTCCTAAGGCAAAAATCATATTTTTTCTTCCTGTGGTTAGTGTTATCACATTATCTGTGATGGTAAAGAAAGCAAAGCTTACCTCATAATCCTCATCTTCCTCTTCACATATTGTGTCCTTTATCTTGATTTGTGGACCCTAAATGTTTTAAAAGATGAAGTCGTTCAAGTGTAAGTGCAAACAAATCAATACTTCCAATACTGACATTATAAAGAGATTCATTAAAAAAAAAATCATTATTGCTAGTTTACTAAAATGTACTAATTTAGCATGGACTTGATTGTGTCAAATAAACATTGACATCTCTGATTTGTAGAGTGATGACAATAAATATATGAAGTTATTTCTCATAAATCAATTCAAACTTAATATATATGTGACTTTATGCTATGATTGTACACATAATGCGAAAAAAAACATTAATGATAAATAACAGTAGTCTTATAAAGTTATATACAGAGAAGCATTAATAGGAAAAATAAGTAATTACATCTTCAAAATAAAATAAAAATCAATTTTAAGTAAGGCATTGGCAATAGCTTTGATTAGTTGTTAGTAAAAAGATGACACTAAAATATTGTAAATAAATATAAAAAAGTTTATATTTGAAATATTTTCATTCATTCTTTTTCCTTCAGCTTAGTCCCTTTATTCATCAGGGGTCACCACAGTGGAATGAACTGCCAACTTATCCAGTTTTACAGAGCGGATACCCTTTCTAGCTGCATCCCAATACTGGGAAACACTCATACACACTCACATTCACACAAATACACTACGACCAATGTAGTTTATTCAATTCACCTATAGCGCATGTCTTTGGTCTGTGGAGGAAACCGGAGTGCCCGGAAGAAACCCACGCTAACACGGGGAGAACATGCAAACTCCACACAGTAATGCCAACTGGCCCAGCCGGGACTCGAACCAGCGACCTTCTTGCTGTGAGGTGACAGTGCTAGCCAATGAGCCACCGTGTCACCCGATTTAAAAAATTGTACAATATTTATTCATTCATTTTTTTTTCGGCTTAGTCTCTCTATTAATCCGTGGTTGCCACAGCGGAATGAACCACCTATTTTACAATATAAAAATATAATATTTTAGATATTTATGTTGATATTACATTCATTTAAACAAAGGATCTTTAAATATTCATGAGTGCAAAGTTTGATATTAATATTATCATGATTATTCACATCAATTCAGACAGTTTTTTTTACAATCTATTCACAACCACTGCACTAGCCTTACTAGAGCTTTTCATGCAACTATATGTTACATAATAGTTGACCAAACATTAAATAGATCTCAAAAAACGATTTAAAACACTGTGTTTGTGCCTCATGTGCCTTTTGATAAAGGTCAAGAGTCAACATGTCTGTGGAAAGAGCCGTTAGCCGCGATTTAGATCTAGTGAAACGTATTAAAAATGGCTGAGACAAAGATCTTGAAGACTGCATACAGTATGTGCATCTTCACTGATGGCGTTCCTCATGTATTCAGGGCAGATAAGCGGAGCCGTTCTACCCCTACAAATGAGCTCTATCTGGATGTATAAAAATGCCCCTTGAGGAAATAAACATGCTAAACAGGATTGCATTTCAAGTGCAGTTGGTGTTATTGTTTTGGCCTCTCTTGACTGGAATTATCCAGACAGAGCTGGGCACCTTTTAAGACATCTGAAATCTACTGACAGGGAGGCAAGCCCTAAGGCTAACACACCATCACTAAACAAGCCAGACCTTCACTCAACATTTCCACTGTCCTTTCTTCCGTTTTTTTTTCCCAGCTGTGTCATCTCGACATCACAGGACTTGACATTTGCACAGGTAATATAATGAGACCTGTTCCTGTTATTGGGAAACTAATACATTTGGAGCTTGGGCTATTTTTCACTTGACATTTACATACATTAATACCTGATTAGCTCTCATTTTCGATGCCAGCTTGCATTTTGAGTCCCGTATGGAAAGAGCTTTTTATTTCTTGTGACGCTTTTTACACTTTTTTTTTTCTTTTTAATTACTTCAGTCACTAAATCAAATGCAAAGTGTTTACGCCATGAGTATTTAGAAGGTTCTTGCAGGGGGAGATTAGCTTTGGCGAATTAGCAATCAAGCAATCTGAAGCCTGATCTCTGTTTATGAGCTAGCAGCGTTGACGTTTTTTAAGATGAAGGGCACGATAGCTATCAGATTCTTTCTCTGTCACGCGGGCTCTTAAGAACATCAAGGCCGTATCAGCTATCATATCACCTCATATTTTTAAAACCAATTTCATTTCAAAAGAAGTGCGTCAGTGCTGCATTTCTGTCAGATCTGTGCCAAATTCCTTCATTTTTGTGTCTCGCAATTGGTCTAATAAGGTCATGTTTGCCAAATGGTTTAAGAAAAAGCATCTTCTTTTCAAATCTGTCAGTTAAATGTCTAGCACTTTAGTAAAGTATTCGTTTGATATACCGCATTACAAAATAAGTGTTCGTGCAGCTTTGCAACTTCAGGAAGATCATGCACTCCTTTCACCCAAGGCCCTTGTTATGGTATTTCTAGTCTGGACTATTACAGTGCACTTCTGGCTGGACTTCCATCATGTGCAATCAGACCTCTACAAATGATTCCAAAAGGCATGGCATGACTTCTTTAACAAGCCCAAATGGCTTTTGCTCCAGAGGAACGGTTTCATAGTTCCTTAAATTATTGTTGGAAGCATCCACTTTTTGGCCTGCTTGCACTGCAGCCACTATTTCAGTTATAAGAAGGTGAGCTTTTATTCTTTTATTTTTTTTGAGGAACTAAATTAGCTTCTACCTCTCAGACTAAGGTCAAAATCAGCACAATAGGAACTACGATGTAAGTATATGACGAATGAGCATTAAAAAAGATTACTGCTGCTTGTTCAAACTGCCTTCTTAAAATGAGCTGAAACAACACAATCCTTGTAAGAAATGTATTTGACTAATTTATTTGTTTTATGTTCAGTCTATTTAAATTTGTTAACTATTATGTTAACTTGAGCATTTTGTGTTGGGATAACTTAAAGAAATTGTGTTGGTCCAACTACCTGGTCATAGATATTGACATTAGATGTCACCTACGCTACTGATGTCATACAGCCGCTATTTTAGTACAGGGTAGCACTCCTTTGAAATGCATATGAGACCAAGGTGCAGTGGAGGACTGAGCCAGAGATATACAGAGCCAGAGATATACAGAGCCAGAGATATACACACATATATACATATATCTATGATCTGGAGTTTTCCTGGTGGTCAGGGTGTACATTTTTTTTAAATTACAAAAATTATAATTTTACATCACTTTTCTACATCGATGGATGCGTGACCAGACAGGCAGTGTCGACAAAAAGCATGTGTATGTGTGCATGGAAATATATTATCCTCCATCCTTGTTAAATTTGGTCTAATCCATGTCCTGAAACACACCCCCTCTCCCGCTTTCACTTTTAATTCTAACGGAGGGAGTGTTTTGATTGTGAATGAATCATCGTTATTAATGACTCGTTCACTCATTCATACACTTTTCTACACTGTAAAACCCAACAGTCGACTTTATCAAATAAAAAGAGTGTAGGTAACTCAAAATTTACTGAAAGTTAATTCTACTCATTTGAAATGAGTTTTGAACTCAGTGTTGAAGTTAATGAGTTGATTAAATACCTCATTACTTCAACTCAAATGGATTAAGTTCACAGTACTCATTAGGATTAGTTTTTAAACTTGATTGTTGCAGTCGGTTTCCTCAAATGGTTTGAGTTACCTTAACTTTTTGTGTTTTACAGTGTAGCACCAAAGCATCTTGTCATATTTCATTATTTGCTTATTTTATTCAACAAATCTAGCATAGGCCTATTATTCAGTGCGAGTTGGTGCTAATTTTAATTTACTTTAATAAATACTTTTGGTTCAACATGATAAAATCATGTTGGACCAACTCAGTTGCATTTAATTGTGTAAATAGTTTTTATTTTAGCTGGTGTTAAACAAATTTATTGGACAGAAATCCTGCCCTCAATTAAATTGAGTTCATCCAAAAAGTTTTTTTTTTTGAGTGTACTAAAAGCTGAAGTCAGTAGGCATTTACCCATGTCCTTTGTTTGTGCTGGTGTATTATATTCTCAGCCATAATGATATGTAGCACTGCAAGTTGATTTAGTTCTGCATTTTGCTCCTTCAGATGCATAACTTACACATCTATACTCCATCTCCATTATCACGACACACAGTGAAAACACTGCTTTAATCACTAAATCCTCCTTCCTCAAGTTGTTGGTTTTCTTCAATACCGCACTTGATGTTGCTTTCTGTTGCATAAGTCATTTCAGAGTTTCTATTGATGGTGCGAATGCAACCAGGAAGATGGTCTGTGGAGAATATTTATTTATTGGGGGGCCTGCCTGGTGGCTGGTTCCTATAATTGAGGTCCTATTACTAGCAGCTGCGAATGCCCCTTTTAAGACCTCACATCACACCTATTTTTCCGCTCTGCCTAACAATTGCAGTTTGCATCAAGTTCAAGTGTTTTTTGGATGTACAGAATAACCATAGGCTCTGCATTCTCCTACTTTCCAATCATACAATATCCTCTCAACATCTTCACTTGAAGCTTGAGATTGGTGAATGAGTGCTTCTTGTGGTACAGAGAGGCACAAAATCACTTCGCAGAACCTTCTTTCTGGTGGAATGATCTTCCTGACCCCATCTTGAAAAAAAAAAAATAGCATGTATGCATAGTTCAATTTTTTTTTACATGCATATTATGCTAATAATAAGAAATCTATCCAGTCTAACCTGCGAAAGAAGAACCTAACAAAGCAAAATAAACTTTGGGGCAGGGTGTCATGTTTTTATAAATAATAATTAGATTCTGACATACAGTAATCTGTGATATATATATATATATATATATATATATATATATATATATATATATATATATATATATATATATATATATATATATATATATATATAATTTGTAATAAAATACATCTCTGGCTGGCGATTATGCTTTGGCAAGTTTATGAATCATTTTACATAAGTCAAATTTATACTATTAAATTATTACTATTATTATTTTAAAAATCATGTCCTGTTAGTGTTATCAAAACATAATAAGTGATTTGTTTTCATGTGTTATATCCCTGCTGAGAAAAAAACATCTTACACCAGCTTGGCTGGTTGGTTAGTTTACGCTGGTCAACTAGGCTGGTTTTAGAGGGGTTTTGGCCATTTCCAAGTCGGTTTCACAGCCTGAACAGCTAAGACCAGCTAGGAAATATATAAAACCCCTGTAAAACCAGCCTGGTAAACCAGCTTAAACCTGAAACAAGCTTTGGCTGATTTGAGCTGGTTTTCCATTTGACATGTTAAATAAATCATAAAAAAATTAAGAGGACTGGAACATGTGACATATAGCTTATATTATTCTTTTAAAGATGCATCATTTTGATTGTTCCACTTTTACTGCTTACGACAACATATTTATCATTTGTTTGGTCAAGAAAGCATCTGAGTTTGCAGTATATTTTTTGCAAAACAGCAAAACATTTGCTCTTTCTGGATGTGCTTAAATCCACAATAAATGGACATCACATGGGGTGTAACAGTACACTGGAGTCACAACCCAGTACATACCTCGATTTTGGGGTAACGGTTCAGTATGGGTATGGCACAATAGGAATAAGCAACAAATCTCCATGTACTTGCTTTTTCTGCTGATTTTGTACAGGCATTGTTTTGTTACAATCAGTTACTGAACTTAATAGCTTCTTATGATGCAAAAGTACAAAATAAAACACAATAATGAAAAATTTTACTTTGTAATTAAGAAACTGTGTACTAAACTTATAAAATTTAAGATTCAGTCAACTTCAAAACTGAAATCTCTTAATGAAAATACTAACACTGTCCATCCATAACAGCAAGTGCAGCGGACAACAACTGCTCAATATTGTGCGTGTGTAGAGAAGGTACTCACTTACTCACTTACTGACTTATGTGCTCACAATATCTTGTGTTTTCCATTATTTAATGATGCATTACCATTATAGACTTGCATCTTTTGCAGCACTGTGTTTATTAGACAACATGTGAAGATCAAACGATTTCAACTTACACCCACATCAGCCCTCATTTGTCATGCTGTCAGTTCCAGAGCAGCAGACCAATCAGAAGAACTTGGAGGCAGGACTAATGCTACGCACATCTATTTACGGGTAGACAGCTCAACAGTTATATGGTGGAACCATTCCTGAGTTTTCATGTTCTTTGTGAATGGTTCCTCAGTTGTTGCGCTGCTGTGGTTTTTCTGTCTAACAGTGGCTGCACATCTGGACTGACTGTATTCATAATGAGAGTGCATGAACTGAACTGTGAGCCTCATACTGTAGCTTGACTGTTCAGGACGAATACATGTACCATTACACCCCTACATATCACACATGTGCACTTCAATAAACCTACAGAAAGCAAGTTAGTGTCCTTACATGCAGGACAAAATTGCTGTAAAATCTAAAAGCTCTTTATCACTTATAATTCAAAAAAATTAAACGTATAAAAATTTGTATTGGCACTGCAGGTTATTTGCTTTTAATGATGAATTGCTCATATTCCACAGTTTGAATAAAATCATTTACTAAGCTAATGAACGAACAATTTCTGCACTTCCTCGGCAAGGCTGTGCAAATATTTTTCCTATGGGGATCAATTAGCCATCAGACCCGAGTAAGTTTGCAAGTGCACCTTCATTGATAGTTGAATACATTTTCAATAATCTCTGAGGCAACTAATCCTATCAAATGTATTAATTTGCTCCTCGTATGAGCCCAATGCGCTGATCTTTTTTAATTAGAGAGTAATTGGCGCTTAATGTGTTGTAGTAAGAGAGCCATTGAATGCGACGCTGCGAGGGGACGGCAGCGTAGATTCCATTGTGCACGAATGAATGCCGCCATTGATCCGTCAGGCTGGTGACAGGCAGTCAGCTTGAGAGAGCGAGAGAGGGGCGAAAGCATGTTTGTATGCCAGTCGTCTGTACATACGCGTGGCTTGTAATCAGGTGGAATCTAATTAACCTTTTCTCCATAATGATTGTTAAAGTGACTCTCATAACAAAAGGCTTTTAGAGGATACTCACAGGCCACTTTTGAACTGTGAAGGTCCCAGTGAAGTATCAGAGGGTTGGGAAACGTATATGAGCCAGTGACTGTGAAATCTCTTGGCACTTTGAAACAGTGGTGAGTGAAAATCATTGACTTAAATGCTAATTTACTGCTCCGGATGATTCATTCAGCTCACGAACGGCGCGTAGAGACACTCTGCGGTCATCAGTCATGCTTAGTTCTTTTAGTCAGCCCGAGTTTATCTACACAAACAACTCGTAATGACATTTAATGGAATAGAATAACACTGGGGTGAGAGGAGTACTATTGATCCAATTCAACTGATTCGTTTCATAAGTATAGATTATCGCTCGTAAAGCCTTGCTTTGTGATATCCCATTATTCATATTTGGGGCAAATTCCCAAAGCCCACGATAATGATTTGAACACCAGAAGAGGATAATGAAGGCCCGTGGCACATGATCTGACTACCGTAGAGTGATTTCCTTTAATAAGAGGCGAATCTGTGTTTCTCACTTCCGCTCTTTCTCTCAAGCAAAGATGACCTGTCGAATCGCTCAGATCCTGCAGTCTGACAATATAATTTATACCTTGGAATGGTAATTTCGTCGATGCGTTCGCCGGTCTGAAATACAAATTAGAAGCAAGCGTGCGATTAACTCCAATCACAAGCACTTGTGGTAGGAGAAATCCTTTGCAAAGTAATCAAACCAAATGATTTCCTCGGCAGCACAATAGGCGGCACCTTTTTTGTTTTGTTAACCCTAAACAGTTAAAGAAATGACAGGTGAAACCGCTAACTAGTCATTAGCATACGCCGAGTGTAGATTTGCAAAGCCTCTCTTGTGTGCTGTTGCTTCATCTGCTCCATCTGCCCGCTTCCATCTCGGCTGCTTTAATGGCTGTATAAAAGTATGAAAAAGAGCACAGTGACAGTTCCAAAGTAGATCCCCCACCCTTCGTTCCCCCCTCGGAGCGATTAAAGAGTGAATGTGAGGTGGTGACAGCTCTGGCTTTTGATCATGTTGCCTGTCAGTGGAGTGTTGACTGGTGGGGAGTCTGGCCAGGTAGTCGTCTTACAAAGGGGCACATCATGAGGCTAGGAGGAGAGAGGGGGGAAAAAGCAGACTGTTTTCAGTAGAGTTTAAAGACAAAGGGTACTTTTCGAGTTTTGGGTTCATGTTTTTATTCGTTTAGCTAATATTCAGCACATCCGGGTTGAAAGGCAGTGCAATGCAATATATATTGTTCGGAATACACAGTAGTTGTGGTCGGTTTCATGAATTGGAAGACATAAATCATGCCTAATCCTTTCATAATACATGACACTAAGCTGCGAAAGTAAATACAAATGAGAGGATGTAGCCAGCATGGGTGGCTGCTGGATTCAGGTACTCATTATAATATCAATGTAAAAGGAAATTCACTGTGGTAATAAAAAGTAGACAGAGAAAAATAATAGTATTCAGGGATGAATAATTGATGTGTGGATAGTACTGTAATGCCTTCGCTTATTTCAACACAAAGTCTGCACTGTGGGTGAAACTCCAATGAGAGAATTGTAAAACTAATATTTTATGTGACATCCTGCCTTTTAAAGTTTGTATTTCTAATAATCCCGTGTATGACATACACTGAGCTATGGTTATGCTGAGCATGATTGTAATGAACAAGTCATCAAATGTCTGAATATGCAAGGGTTGCTAGGAATATGTTTAAGAGTCTGTCCTAACACCACCTGATGTGAAAACATTCCAACTACAAGCAGTTTGGCTGTCTGGACCAGACACAATGCTGCACGACAGAAACATTTAAAAACCACAGACATCCAGAAGCATACTGAATGCTCTCTTTACTGCACTCCCAACCATTAATGGACAGGTTGATCATTTATTTAATAAGGGTTAAACCTCTTTAACATTATAAATGTACATGCTGAGTGATACTGATATTGTTGGCTAGCACTGAGTCACAGTTCTAACATTTATGTTTAAACTTTCATATTTACATTTTCAAGAGTTCACACTTAGCTGTTGATTGGTTATAAAGCTTGTTTGGCATGCTGTCCCAGGAGAGAACCCTGAGCTCATAAGATCCTCGAGCCCGGGGCTCCCTCCCGTTTGCAAGGCGAGAGGGGAGTTTGAGCTCTGGTAGATCTCAAGAACTCCCCTGCTGTAGTAGCTAATGAACCGATAGTGATTGCTCTTAAGAGATAACTACTTACTAGGTGCATGTCTATGGTGCTGATTTGGATTAGTCAATTAACTTAAGTTGCCTGTTTTTGGACGGTGGGAGGAAACAAGGGAACCTGGGGAAACCCACATGAGCACGGGCAGAATGTGTAAACTCCGCACAGAAACATCGGCTGGCTTGGTAAGGACTAGAACCAGTGATGTTCTTGCTGTGAGGCAACAGTGCTAACCACTGGGCCACCGTGTCACGAATCTAAGCAGGAGGAGTAGGAAATATATATGGAACTTAGAGTATTAATAGTGGCATAGGAATCGTCTGATTGGTGAACCATAAATTGAATAACGAGGGACCAGCGGCAAGCAATCATGAGCACGTGATCCTCTCGAAATTAGTTTATAAAAAAACTTCTCTTAGTTAAAAGATCTGAGATAAACTAGTGCTGCCACTTTCAGTATGCCTATAAATGTGACATAATGGTATTCAAACTCATACTAGTAACATTTAACACTGGATAAAGTACAAAATCAGTGCCGTATTGATTATGCTGTTGTTCATCTGTGAGAAATATAAACTAAAAAAGAAACTTTGTACATTGCCATCAGGGATGGTTATTGCACTATTGCGTGTCCTAGTCACATAATTAGGACATGGTGTAAAATCGGAAACAGACAACACAATGGTTTATCTGTAACATGTCAGATAAACAAGTCACTATGGCAGCAGATTGATTCCTAAAGTCTTTTTAGACTTGCTGCTTCCTGACCAGCATTAGCCACTTTTAACCATGTGCATCATTGTCATTGAGAAGGCAAAAGTTAGCAATTTACAGGAAAAAAAGTGAAAGCGAAAAATTTAACTAGCAGTCTTGACGTCAGAAAAGTATGGTTTTCATTTCTCAACAAAACTTATTTATGCACTATATATCAGTGGTGATAATTGCTTACTTTTAGTGTTATCATTATGCAGTCTCTAACCTCTAAGTCTCTCACCATTAGGGCACAGGAGCCCTATGCCCTCTATACTAGAGGGAAAACAAGACATTTGCCGTTAAGCTTTTAAAATAAAATAAGTTACTGCTGCATTTGTCTGCATTTCATTATTCACTATACCTCAGAAAAATTCATTTGAAGATTTGAATTTATAAATCGGTTTTCGCTTCCAAATTATTTGTATTGTTATCTGTCATCAAAAATTGTCTTTATCAGTGCATCGCTACTTTCACTTATAGCATTCACTTTTGTTTCATGAAAGTTGTGTACAAAAAGAGCATCTGTGGTCCTATTGGTCTGTTTCACACATCGTGGAAGACAAGAAAATATGTCTTTCTTTAGAACAATATCTTTAGTCTATCTCTGCAGTCTTTTTTAGTCTTTAAGACATTGTGAAGCTTCCTATACGTGGAGATTTGTATATGAGGTTTAGGGTTAAGGTTATTTATTAATTCAGAATTCTCAATTATTAATTCCAACACAAGCTCATTCTGAAAACGTAGCCCCATATACATTTACTGTATGTAGCCAGAAGTACGTATGGCTGTACGGGGCTGTATGACATCGTTCCCTTTCACGCTTACCAGCTGACCACTTAGCTCTGTATGGACAGCTTTCCCACTGTAACCAGTTTGTCCAGATAGCTCGCCATGTACGTCAGCAGACTTGAGATGCAGAGAGGAGTTGACCACAACAACAGGGTTCAAATCCAGTGAAGGACAGTTCCAGAAGGCGGGTAAGACAAAACAAAAGCCAGAAAATAAAATAAACAAGTAAATAACAGGGTGAAAATGTAGTAAAATCTAAAAACGTGGTAAAAATCAGACGAGGGCTTTTCCTTTTTCAAAACTGTTGGTTTGTTTTAGAGAAGTGGGTGGGCGGGTCAATCGGTGCTTTTAAAAACACTATTGGTTGGGTTTACGGAAGGAGCAGGGTGGGTCAATCGATCATATATCACTCAGTCAGTGGACAACTGCCTGTGGTAGATTTATGTGAGAACAGTAGGCATGATTAGCACTCGCAGAAGAAATTTGAGATCTCAAAAAGTGTAAACAGCGGACGTTCTTGGCGCCCTCCAGCAATGCAGGTAGGGCTACATTTTCAGAATGAGCCTGGATTGATTCATTCTGACATGAAGATCCCTATTGTCAGTTACAAAACACAACACTGAAAATGAATGACCCTGACATATATCAGTGACTCAAAAATGTGTCACAGTTTGGTTCTGATAGTGACAGCAAGAACAATACAATGCCCCATCATCATATTATAATTCAGCTAACAACATAATCATTCCAGTTTAAAATAAAGAAAACATTTCTCATTTATTTTTGTTGTTGAGCAGTGAGACTCTATTTAGTTGCAAATTCATCTGTCACTTGGTACTGTATTAGACTGTCAAATTAGGCAGATGCCAAAATAGACAGGTTGGCTGATAATTCCTCATCATTTTCTTTACAAAAAAAAAAAGGTCAATTAATTACGTCCCACGCCACAATAAATAGGGATTTACGTGCAGTGAAATAAGACACAAAAAATTCACCTCAGCCATAAATTTGGAAGGTCTTGACAAATTATGGACACTAACCCAAAGTTCAGTCTGCACTAATAATAATATTTTAATTTTTTTAAATGTTCAAGATGTATATATACAGTAAATGATCATTTCTTAAATTATCAAGTGTATTTTGAGCAACCGAGGCTCATTGTGTATATGTTCCCCTGTCTACATTTCTGGAAAGCACAAATTATGTTGCCCGAGGTATGTTTGGCTGCATTTTGTCTTTAAAACAAACGCTACAGGGCATTATGATGCTGTCGACAACTTCTGTTACTTTTCGCGCTACTGCTGAGCGCTTATATTCCTGTGGACGGCTTTTCCGCTGTTACCAGTTACCAGCTGCCCAGTAGCTCGCTAAGTACATCGATGGACAAGGGACAAGGAGCGAAGTTAACCATGACGACGGGGTTTGACTCTGATGAAGTTCCAGAAACTAGGTAAAGCAAAAAATTAAATAAATAAACAACAGGCTGAAAATGTGAAAAAAAAATCATGCGGCCAAGATGGCTTTTCTTTTTCTAGATTGCTTTTGAAAACACTAGCAGTTAAGTTTAGGGAAGGGGGTGAGTTGGTCAATGTGTCAGTCGACAGCAAGCTGGCCTGGTCAGCTGAAGTGTATATTGTGCCCTCTGGTGGATTTATGTGAGAAAAGGACGCCCGAGAGAAATTTGAGATCATCAAAAAGCATACACAGCACCTTTGGTGGATTGTACCTCCAGTTACATATTTCGATGACCCCAGAAATGTAGACCCAATGAACCTGGGTTGATTTTGAGACAAGGGGCTGTTTAATGATTTTCAGTTTTGTCCAAGGTATTTAAAGCAACAGGTCTTCATTGACAAAATGACATTAATATGTGAAAATATATAGCTTGGGGAATAAAATTGTCACTGCTTTTTGGACTAAAAGACTGCGATACATATTGTGTTCATCGTCTTGTGTATTTACAAAGGCTCTTCATTATAATATAAAGAAATAAATGCATTCAATTATTAAATGAAACAAAGTAGTACAAACTGAAGTTATTGTTTAGAAAAAGTATTAAATAAAAAAATGCAAAACAAACCACCTCTGTGATAAACTATCTCCGAAAATATGTTGCTCCATCAACATTAAATAAAAGTAAAACCTTTTTTCAGAGGTCTTACACTTTGGGAGTAGTGAAAATCACATATTTATATAAGAACCTTTGCCTTGTTGCACCCTGGTAATTACTTTTTTAATAACTAAACATTTACAGTTCTATATTACAGCAAATCATCAAACATACATTTCTTTATTACATAAATATATTTATTTACTTAGTAAAACTTTGGTTGCCTTCTGTAAAATCTAGATTCTGAACCAATGAAGATTTATCTTTGAAGGTTTGAAGAAAGCGTCGAGTGGAAGCCCTTTTGTACTTTCGCCATTAAAAAGATTTCTAATAGTACTCCATCTTTTACTGTTTTGAAGGAAGCGAGCAAACAAATTATGCCTCACACAAAAGCTCAGATGTAAAACGCTGGCCTCTTATTCAGACTGCTTTTTCCTCCTATTCTTCAGGGCTTTTTAATGTAATCTGCAGAAATCAGCTGCAGTGTGTCTAGAATTCACACTTTCTTTCACAGAGGTTGAGAAAAGCTCCACATAAATGGAGGGTTGGGGGGAACAGTCTCCTGTCATGTCTAAACGAGCTAAAAGCGTGTATTTAATTTCCCTCAGAAATGAAAGAAAGTGAGAAGTAAAAGACCGTCTTTAAAGGTCACACTTGTTTTAGCAATTCTCCGAGAGATTAAAACTATGTCACTTATTGTACTAAAACTCTATTATACCATGCCGTCATTGTAACACCTCATTAATCTGTAGCATTAGGCTCTCTAAAAATGTTGTGGCGTTCGTCTGAGAGCATCTTTACTTTACAGCTCTCGTCTGAACATGTTCCCCTTAACTATCAAAGCATGAAAGAGACAATAAACCTGCGCATCGCCAGTTGAATGAAGATGATAAACTGCCACTGTTTAGAGTGATGGGATTTCACAATTGCATTCAGACACAAGCCCCTTTGTGCTCAGGTGGGTAATTAGAAAGTGTGCAGTACAGTCGCGCGAATTAAAAAAATAAATAAATAACTGAAGGGTAGAAGCCTGGCATGTTTCCCCGGGGTATCCATTAAAGGATGTTTTCTTGAATTGAGGTTAGGTGCATTGATCTCTGTCGAGACTGGCGAAGCTGAGAGTTAACGTTCCTGGCTGCAAGCATGACTCATTTCATACATTATTCCAATTAAATGCCGGTGAATCATGGCCTCTTGGGCTGGGGAAAGCACCGAACTCATCACAATGGCCCCTGTCACTTTCCGCTCTCATATTGGACATGAAAGACAGTCGATTATATTAAACCGAGCAGAAAGAATAATGCTTCCCCTAGTCTTTTTTTTAAAACATCTTTGTCATCTTATAATATCTCACCACCAGAAACGTCCGCTTGCATTTGGTGCGAGCATCACTTTTGTCTTGATGGATGGTATTGAGTGTAAAACAGACATGTAATTTGTAATGTGTGATGCAACAAGGTTATTTAGCTAGTAATACTATGTGCTGCATCGCTGGAAGAAACAAGCCGGTTATTAGGTGAAGGACATTCAAGACACGTTTTCGGGTTATTCGCGGAGATATCAGTCATCTTTTTTCTGTTACACAGTTATGCGTTATGTAATCTGAGGCCACTGTGTATAAAAGTCTTTAAAACAACAATCTGATTGCCTTGTGGAGGCCTCCACGTGCTTCAGAATCAATTGCTTTTATGGCATGTTTTCAGTGCTATGCCAAAGATGTGCCAATTTCACAGAAAACAGCCTTAGGTAGTGTTTATTTACTGCAAACCTGAGCACCTGTCCTCTGGAGATAAGTACCAATATGTATTTTTTTAAATCCTTCAGCATTTGTAAAACATGTCGGAGCAGATTTTGCTGTTTCCTCTGTGTCGTTGAACAAACTATTTGCCCTTTCACCCTTGTTTTTCTTATCTTGAAGTGAAAAATGATATGACTGAATATGGCCACTCTAGCGGCCATATTACTTTTTTGTAAAATGGAATTTTGTTTCACCTGAAGGTTTTTTCAGCTGCTGCCACATATATTATTCTGGTCTGACATCCAGCATCAGTTTGATAATTCATTCACTGTACATTATTAAAGAATCTTTATTAGGCTGATAATTAAAGTAAACTGATAAAATGTTCAGTTATTTTAAAAAGATAAATATCTTACTACATTTATAATTTTACATTCAATAAAATATTAATTTGTTTTAATTAAAAATTGTATTGTCAAATAATATATATATATATATATATATATATATATATAAATGTTTCATTTAAAATGTTAGGAAAATAATTTTAAAGAATGATTTTTTTTGTGTTTGGTGTAGGTGCGTCCCAAATTGCATACTTATGCACTTTATTCAACGCCATTTTATAAAATAAGTAGTGCATTCACACCAAAAACTCTAAAAAGAATAAGTGCACTTTAAATAGCAGGATGGTGCACTCATTCAACCGTTAAAAAGAAGTGTGAAATGTTGGACACTTCACGCACTCAACAGCGGTTCCTTTGCTCACGTATAGTGAAAGAGTCTGAGCTATCGGACACTGATGTTGAATTATTGTATTTATTTTGGACTGTGAAATAAAAATTTTCCTACGGTGAATGCGTTATACTCTTGGCAGGTGTTATTTGGTAGTTTGATAATTTATTTCACTAATTTGGCAACTGTCAAACGTCATCTAGAAAACAGTTTTAATTGTCATATTGTGTCTTAATTGTCACAAATGTCATATTGTGGCTACGTCCCAAATCGCCTACAACTCAGTAGGTACTGCATTTGAATTTAAATGTACTACTCGACCGTTAGAAAAGTTTGTTCTATACAGCAGCGGTCCTATACATGTACCAGTCCGCAGGCCGCACAAGAACTCATTAATTATTTTAGTTTTATTTATTATCTGAGTCTTAACGATCCTTTATTTTGGAATCTTTTATTTTGAAAAATGACCGGATTCTCTTGCTTACATCTCGGTCACTTGAGCTCCCAAGTTTAACACAGAAGCAGCAAAATGAGTAACTAACAGACATCTTTGGAAAGTTTCTTTGCTAAGGGGAAAAGGCCCAGTGAAGGATCCGCTAACTGCCAAGGGATGGATCTGCACCTTATTTGTGAACAAATGTATCAGAGTGACAGCAATGTTTTGTCAGCTTGTCCTCCTCTGAGAAAACAGTTGGTGGTCGCCTAGCAATGTACAAATCACACCCCCCCCACCCCCACCCCCAGGTCCGCGGTAAAATTGTCAAGCGTTGACCAGTCCGTAGTGATAAAAAGGTTGAGGATCACTGATATACCGTATAAATGTGAGCAGTACGAATTTAACTCAGACGTACTATATCTGCCATTTTGTTATGATCACATGACCTACTAGTGTCAGTTGCGTCACTTCACTCCCATTCATGAATTTTCTCGGCGTGCATCATGGGATAGCGTAGCATCCATCGGATCCGCACTTAAGAATCTCACCGGAAGTAATAGGGTAGGGTACTTTTCACATACTGTTTTTTAAATTATATGAATTCGGACATACTGCTTAGCTCGCATACTGTTTTTAGCATACTATATAGTATGGAAGTATACAATTTCAGATGTACCCTTTATTTTTTATTTTGAAGTCTATCTTGTTTTCCTGTTTTTAGCTTTTTTAATGTGGCTTCGTCCAAAACTGCCTATGTAAGAGGCTAAATTATCCAATGCTTTTGTTTATATGACAAAACATGTCTTTTTGATTCAAGAAGGTCCATACTGACTCCAAAGGCAGATACTGATAAGATCAGGGCCTGGTGTGTGGACTTTGGGGCTTTAACGATGTGGTCACATGTTGATTGGTTTGAATGTCTCAGTATTTGGGCTTTAGTCAAATGGTCAAGAAAAATACAAAATAGGTGGTAAAACGCTGCTCTGCCTCTTTTCCTGGCCTCTCTTTTGCTGGCCTGTCTTTTCCTAATCTGCTTTCCTGCTCTTCTCTGACTCTACTGCAATCAGGCTAACTTCTGGGCCTGCTCTCTTTGTCTCTATCTCCCTCTCCTTCTACCTCTGGTAACTTTAATTTTACATTTAAGCTGGGTACAATTTATATCATATGTTTTATCATTACATATTTTATCATTTTATACAGTTATTTTGTAATTAATTCAGTTGTAACCATAGAGAATTATTGTCATTAAATCATCTCATTTTCAAGTATTTGTGAATTACTTTTGATTTAACATCAACACCTAACTGTTCCATATTGCAATACAATACTACCCTTATTTCCGATTTTGGTATAAGATTGCAGAAGGATGGTTTGACTAGAATGTATAGTTTTTTACCATCAATACTGACAACTTTTTAGTCATTCAGCACAACTACAGTTCGAACCGCTGTGGTTTAAAACCCATTCCTACACCTACTACTCAGTAGGTACTGCATTTGAATTTAAATGTACTACTTGGTCGATAGAAAAGTACGTTCTATACATTATGAATGTAAGCAGTATGAATCGAATTCGGACGTACTACATCCTCCATTTTGTCATGATTACATGACCTACCCTCGTGAGTTGCGTCGCTTCACTCATTGTGCATGGGATCAGAATCTCGCTGGAAGTAGTAGATCATCTAGGTACTTCTCACATAATGTTTTTTGAATTCTATGAATTCGGACATACTTCTCGGCTCGCATACTGTTCTTACCGTACTATATAGTGTGAAAGTATGCGATTTCAGACGCAGCCTGTGTCATGTTCCTCTTGACAGCCTGTGTCATGTTACCTTAATCATGTGTCTAGTTCTCATTGGTTGTTTAATGTCACGTGATCCCTCATGTTTGGTATATATACCCACCTTCACAAGTTCACACTTGCAATAGTTTCAGAATAAAGCATATTTGGCGTGCTGTCCGGGGAGAGGGCTCTGAGCTCGGGGAAGACACCCCAACTCGTGTTATTCCCCTTATCAGGAAACAGAGAGGAATTGGGATTCGAGCGAAGTATCTAGTCCGGCCCCAGAACGCTCCTCCCGGGATTGTAATGCTTGAGAGGTGAGGTGACGGGGTGGTGGAGGGATGCTGAAGTCATAAGATGCTGCAGGTAAGACAGCTTTGGTATATATAGGGGTTTGGTCAAGAACTGATTGGATAATAGAATAATTGTCAATGACGATACTGAAACTTCTGCGCAAGCTCCTCCTGAAATTTGTTTATAAAACATCACATATTTCCTTTGTTCTCTTTCTAGATTGGTTTGTGTGAGTTTGTTGATTTTTAGCATGCCAACCCATGCAATATTTTGTTTATGTTTTGCGTTTGTTACATCATTAAAATGGCACTTGGGTTATTAAATTTGACTTTATTGTGTTACATTGTTACAGTAAATAACTAATATATAACTGATGTAAATAACCACTATATAAACTAAGATTTTTTAAAATATTAAAACAGACATAAATAATAAAAAATACTAAAAATGACAAACACAATGCAAAAAAAACAACAGCTATAAAATCAAAACAGAAGACAAATAATTAATATATATTTACTTAATTATATATAACTATGCTCTAAAAAACAGTAATCTATATTTCAAATAAAATAAACTTACAGAATGTAACTGAGGAAAAATTCATAAGTTGAAGACATTCTGTATTTTTTTTTATATAAATCAGTTCAGCATCATGTTAATGCTCCACATGATTATTTTTTCATTTAGGTCACTTAATCAGGTCATTTTCTGAACATAAGTCCTCAGCAAAACCTAATCTTTAGAGGAGAAAATGCATTTATATCAGCTTGTCATGTAACATTCAGAAGTACTGTGCATGCCTGACTTTTATAGATGCTTAAGTCATCAAACTTGCTCTTTTGAAAGCTGCCAATTTTGTCTTCCTTTTAAGAAGTGCTAATCAGACAGCCACAGTTGCACGTGCAAAAAAAGAAAAAAATCTGACATTTAAAATACTAGTTTTATTGCTGAGGTGCTGTAATTTTGTCGGCCAGAACATTTTAACACTGATTACAGTAACAGTGAACAGAAACCTGAATGCCACATTGTAATTTACTTTTATTGAGCGGGGTAAAGTATGGGACACATTATATTTTGCATATTTATTCAGTTATTTTTGCCTTTAGGATTCTGTCACATTAAAAACACTGGCACCATCATTACTCACAAACAGGCTTTACAAATGTTTACACCAGTTGCATTTACGATATAATTGAATCACTAAGTATGTGCTAGTAGTACCCTGCAATTAGTGAACTTTTATCAAATAGATTCCACTTTATTTCTCTACAATAAATGACGAGTAAAATAGGTTTTACATTTTACTCCAGTGAATATACAATATGTCTGTGTAGGTTTATATTGAAGGTCAGAATTTCTATTGACTGTACAACCCTGTTGAACATTTGCCATTGTTGTTGGCCAAGAAAATATATACACTTCACATAGCAGAGGTTAGCATTTTGTGAAAGCATTCCTCAGAGAATGTTGTCATACTAAATGGGGTAAGTTGTCACAGTGAAATCCGCTATTAAGCTATGCTCACACTGGCTGTGTTTCCATTACCCTTCAAATTTGGCAAATTGAAATTGAAAATTGAAAATGTAATTAAAACAGTACATTTAACAAGAACTCCCATATAAACTCCTATAGTTATTTTTGGAACACTTTAGTTTAAGTACCAATTCCACTATTAACTATTAGCTTATTACCTGCCTCTTAAAGGACCATGAAACCCCCGTCTCAGCAGGGTGTTTTCACATCTCTAGTTAGGAAAAGTCAGGAAAGTGGGTGAGTCCAGCTTTGTTCAGGTTGGAGTGTCGAGTGGCAATAGAAGGAACGTTTGCATGAAAAGGAGAGTTTCATTACGTGCACTACAGCTGATTTTCTCAGCGGCAACACCAACACAGATAGATGCAGGGGAGATGTGAGACAGTGATTTGGAGAGCAGCATTTACAGCGGATCTGAGAGCTGTGTGGAAGTGGAGGATTTTCAGTCCAAACTATTGTAGTGATATTACTGTAAACTTAGTAACTAAATCATTTTGACTATGGTATGTCTTAAAAACTGAAAGAGTACTGCTGATGATACTAACTAACTTTGCTATCTGAATAAACATAAACAAAGAACATTGATCACACACTCACCAATTCTGTAGAGACAGGACAATCAACACAAACAAACTTTTTTTAAAAGGAGACGAGCGGCAAATCCAGATTTCCCCATTTCCAGATTAAAAAGCTCTCGGGTAAAAAAATGTTGCTTCACTTATTTTTGTCGTGTGTTAGCAGACCACTGTAATCCACACATATCGGTCCACATACGAGCTGTGCTTTCATCGCAGTGAAATAAAAACAAAATCTTCACATTTATAAACGCAACACTGACGACCCATGTCTCAGAACAAATCTTCTACTATTTGTTTGAATTACGGTTGGCAACACAATGTGGCATCTCACTGAACATTGTAACAGGTAAAAAGAGTCTTCGAAGCTATATCATGCATAATGAAGTTGAATCTCATTTATAATAGAGCGCGCTGATTGGTTTGAACCAAAGTCTTTCTCATGAATGAATGAATAGATATGCTGAAAACTCAATGGCGTCACTTTGTACTGGCCGGTACAGACAGCCTATCTCCACGCTGGAATTTACACAATGATCTCATCGCTGTGACGTTGCATCAGAATTTCTTTTTAAAACCAGAAGAATGAATTTGATCAAAACAATGCAAAAAAACAACCAATTTTCACTTGTTAGCTAAATATATGTGTCCTAATATGCAACGTGGGACATATATATGACTGTCAACATCTCAAAAAATGTGTTTTGGTGTTTTGTGACCCTTTAATAAGATTTTGGCTGTTTATTAGTGCTCATAAAGTATGATCTTATTCTACATTCCAAATTGTATACAATACATAAACATACTACCTTACTAACTATTAATAAGCAGCAAATTAGTATGAAGCTAAAAGTCTAAGTTAATGGTTTGTTAATGGAAAGAATTAAGAATAGTACCTTAAAATAAAGTGTTCATTTTGATTGATTGTTTGATTGATTGATTGATTGATTGATTGATTGATTGATTGATTGATTGATTGATTGATTGATTGATTGGTTGATTGATTGATTGATTGATTGATTGGTTGATTGGCTGTTCACACTAATAAATATAATCAGCATAACAATTGGATTGTCCAAAACCATGCAAAAGGGATGTGTAAACAAAAGCCTGAAATAAAACCCATTCATCATATAAAGGGACTGTATGTATTTAGAAAACTTGGATTAAACCATTTATCTAATGTATGTACATTTCTGAAGCTATTCAGGGAGTTTTGAATGATATTTTAATAAAGGAAACAGAAATTCTTCAGCTTTCATTTAAAATATCTGTACAATACTCCTTTACAATATACAAGCATCTTATGGGTTTAGGATGACATGACGGTGAGTAAATGATAACATTTTTCTTTTTCATTTTGAGGTGAACTAATCCTTTAAGCACTATATCATTCAAAATATGGTAATGTTATGAACGCAAGTGTTACCAATTTCAATCATCTCTGAATGATTGCAATTTTAAGCCTATAGATGATTCCATTTTCCATGAGTTAGGAGGGTCATTGCATTTTGCATGGAAAATTGGAAAGTCTCCTACAATGCATGATCTGAGAAAGTCTCACAGGTGCATTTATGCATTCCAAAATGCAAATGGCCCCTGCTAATTTAGTAGAACTGAAGATTATTTGATATGGCTGTAATATTGTGAGCTCATCTCATCAAGAAAAAAAAATCAGTTTTTTTTTTGAGTAGCATTTTACTAACAAGCTGTTGTTTTATTACCAGGTCTCAGTGTGGCGACAAGCCTTCCATACAGTTCCTCACATCTATCGATCGTCTGGCTGATGAAGACATCAAGATCAGGGTGTGTAAGAAGGACATCTTCCCATTTTCTGTCAGCCTAAGCAGGTTCTTGCATTCTCAGCCAGTGCTCATGTGTGTGCAAGTTCCCTAATGATGCCCCGCTCCTGTCACACAAACATTTAAAATGAAGCTTCTGCGAGCAAAGCAGTGCAACTCCACACAGCTGCTCTTCTCATCTCTGATTGGCCCTGTTGCTGTTACTTGGGGAGAAACTAAATGTCATGGCCGAAAGGGGGAGAATAAATGATACAGAGGTGTCAGGAGCACCGGTACTCTAAAAGAACCTTCAAGTTGTCCACGGGGAAACCAGAGATTGATTCGGCAAGGCATGTCTCACCACATTTTCGCTTTTCATTCCACATTTATTTTAATAATGAGAAAATAGCTCCCATATGATGCCCTAGAACTGTTTAACCATATAAATAATTTCAGTGATAGAAATTTTAAATTCATCACCCAAACTGCCTTTCTGTTTTAATTATCCACTCAAGGACCTCGCAAGCAGGCTGTCTAATAAAATTCACAATGGATCTCCTAAGGACGACAATCCATTTTAATCCTACATGTAATTAAGACAAGGGGTTACGGGGTCAGAGTTGTTGTTGACAGGCAGAGAGAAGGCTGTTTGAGTACAGCTGCCTAAGCTAAGCTTATTTGTCATTCTATCAAACTATAAACAAAAATAAATATGTCAAATAATGTATAAAATGTAGATATCTACATAATCTGTTTGACAGTCAAGTAGATTTCTTTTTTACTGGAGTACTACATTTAGCTTGGTCTTTATTTGTAGCATTCAATGCTGTGTAGAGCGAAATCAAGTAATTTCAGTAGTTATGTTGTTATGTGTGTGATTACCAGTTTTGTATGAGGACGAAAAATGATTCATACACAATCTTCTCTTGGACAGTGGGCAACATACAAAAGCCTTTTGCAAAACACCTTTTTTTCTCAACATAATTTTGACAAATTAGTGGCTCATTTATATGTGAAATTGTACAATCTATTTCATGCCAAAAAATGTACAGTGGTAGGCAAAATTATTAGCCTTTCTGTGAAATTTCAGTTGTTTAAAAATATATATTTCCCAAGTGTTGTTTAACAGAGCGATGATTTTTTCAACACATTTTGAAACATAATAGTTTTAATAACTAATTGTTTTTGAGTTTGCCATGATGATAGAACATAATATTTTAGTTATTTTGTAAGATATTAATGTTGAGCTTAAAGTGCAATTTTAAGGCTTACATGTAACTCGGTTAATTAGGTTAACTAGATAAGTCATTTGACAAGAGTACACACACACATACACACACACACATATATATATATGTCAATATGTACCAAAATCTCTGAGGAATATTTCCAGTATGCCACAAAGTATTAAGACAGTTCTGAAGGCAAAAGCGGGTCCAATTTGGTACTAGTAAAGTGTACCTAATAAAGTGGCCGCTGAGTATATAAATACATATCATTTTTATTTTATTTATTTATTTATTTTTGGCTACAGAGCACTCTTATGCAATGACTTGTGTATTGTAATTTGTAAAATATACTTAATTATATGTATATTGTAAAATAACTAGTAAAACACACACACACACACATACACACACACACACACACACACACACACACACACACACACACATATATATATATATATATATATATATATATATATACACACACACACTCTTTCTTTTCTTAATTTGTATTAGTTTTGATTAGAAGCTTTAGGATTTAAGAAAGGTTACTAAATTTCTGCCCAAATCCATTGCTCATGTCTGCATAATTACACATTTAGCCCTCTGGGGTCCTGATCAATCTGTCAGTCTTTATTTAGAGGCAGTGACTGTACATTGTCCAATAATATAACTTAAAGTAGACAGAAGCAGCATCTTCTGTGTGTAGTGTTTGTTATTGCCTCCTCTGCTGTGTTGTGTATAGGTCAGAGAGAGCGAGCTAGCTATGAGGAACAAAAAATGAACCAGTACAGTTATGTGTAATTATTTCCATTGATCATCTCTATTTCAAAATTCATCGAAAAGCCATTAGTTTGAGAAAATCTCTCTCTTCCCATTTCTCTCCATCGCTCCCTTTAAGGAGCCATGCTCAGTATCCTAGCAACAAGGCTCACTCTCTCACAGATCTGCAGTGTCTGTGGCAAAGGGTGAGTGCATAGTTACCATCTCATTTCACTGACATGCCACTCGCATGCTTATAAAACAAAGCTCGCAACAAACTTATCCTTACACTCTAAAATGCTAAATTATTTCATTTGTTCTAAAATTAGTCAGTAATTGATAGAAAAAGTGGCCCTACAAGCCCTTTGGAGTTGTCAGTGTTTTTTTTATTTCACAGATGCACTGTTCAGTTTAAAATGGTACTTTGTAATAGCACAATAAAATATCATTTTTGTGAGTTAAGGGAACTGGAATAATACATAATAAGTAATCATTATAGGATGACTGCCAGAAATAATGAATATGAGAATATAGCTCTGGAGAATATTAATCCTGAAGCTCTTTCTCGAAGGAAAAACCCCATAACCACAATCAAAATTAATTAAGGGATTGATGCATGATTTGTACAAGTGCAAAATTCATTCACTCAGCAGTTGCGAAGTGTGGAATTGAAGATAAAAATATATATATGGGTTTCACTAACAAATGATTTTTCAGACCAACCACGCAGAGCTCTAAGAAAAGCTCATCAGGCCATGCGGTGTAACGGCAAACCCCTTCAGGCGAGGATCTGACCCTTCACTGCTGGCTTTTGTGTTCACACTCCTGCTGAACTCACCAGGGGGAAGAAAGACCAGGTCAGTCTGAAAGTGCAAATGACACTTCAGTCTCTGTTGATTGCAACACTAAAAAAGAACGTATTGAGGATTAATGACGTCTTCCAGTGAGACAGAAGTAGCTTAGTTTAGCATATGGAGTAGAAAATGATGGCTAGTCTTATTTATGTTTTAAAGCGGTATTGCATTACTAAGGGGGAAAAAAGTAGCTAAATATAGGCTTGGGTGAAATGTAGAAATTATAAATGGACTCCTTTTTGATTCTTAAATGGTATAAATCAGCCAAAAATGAAAATGTGCTGTTAATTTACTTATACCCTCAGGCCATCCTGTAGTGATGATGCAGGGTTTTTTTTACCTTCAGTGTATTACTGACGTAAAATGCTAATCAATGGGTACCAGCAAACCACCATAGGGCAAAATCTCCTGATGAGATCTTATAAAATGAAATGATTGGTCTGTGCAAGAAATTTAACATTATTAACAGCATTGTTACCCTAATTAATACCATTTGCAGAGGCTGTGGATCAAATGAAATAATGTAAATATTGCAATGTTCAGTAATCTTTCATACATCAAAATTTCCCTTATTGTATCACATATAGTGCTCATTATAAATGAGTACACCCCTCACAGATCCCGCTTTTAAATTGATATTTCCTATAAGATGCTTTACAATAATAATTGTGTATACATTAGATTAGTCAATGTCAAAGGCAACACTGGAACAAATATAACAAAAAAATAAATTATTGTTAACAAAAATTGTTCTATCATACACCCAGTGCAATAAGGTGCAAGACGTGTTTGGCGCGATTTGTTGCTATTTTCAGACCTGCGTGACCCTAATTTTCATGTTTTGCGCCATGTCGTTTAAATAGCAAATCCATTTACACCACTTTGTGGACTCATGTGTGTTCCAGTCTAAAAAGGAGGTGTGTTAAGGCACATTGTTGGTGTGTTGCTATTTTGAGGAACTTAAATAGAATGCACCATTGACCAACTAAAAGTCCATCGCAGAGTGTGTTAGTTATGTGCCTATGCAGGTCCAAACTTAAACATTGCTTAATACACACAGGATGTACAGCAATACACAAATCTTTACATATGAAAGATTTATCCTAAACTTTACAAAGTCTATGTCTGGTTTTGGACCATATGGGGCATAAAAGTAGGACATGTGTTTGGATAGGCCATAACACACTTTGTTATTATTGTTCATTTATTTGTTTGCTAGAAATTAGAACTGAATTTAGAAATAGTTTTGAAACAAATCTTTGTGCTTAACAAACGAAATTAATATGTAGGTTTATGGATGTCTTCTGTGGAGTGAGTTTCCACCATTTCCTCCTTGAAAGTAAAGGAGTGAAGTATAGAGTAAAAGTAAAGAGACCAAAGGGAGGAGGCTCGTTCTTTATCCTTGAGCTGCAGCTGGTCTGTTGAACTGTTTTCTCGCTAGTGAAGCATTCAGTTTTACCACTTACAAAGTCCGCCATGTAAATTGCAAATGCACCATGGTGCGATGCAACTGACTCTTAAAAGGAATGGGAGATGACTCTAATTGGTTTAATGCACGTTATACTCAAAACACACCCATAACTCATTAAGAGAATAAGCCTGTTAGACCATGCACCAGGGCGCAGACAGTATTTTTTGTCCTTTAAATAACAAAAGTGGATTCGGACTAGCCCTTAATGCTTTTGCACCATGCGCTTTAGACTTTGTGCCTAGATTGTTAAAATAGAGCCCTTTGTCTCTAAACGTGCCAAGTTGCATTTTATGAATCACTAAAGACCAGTTTCAATAAATCTACTTTTATTGAAGAAAAAGCAGCCTGAGAGTAATTAAATCAACAGAAAAATACATTTAGTTGTGAACTCTACCTTTAATTTAGAATTTAATTTGTCCCCACCCCACGTGATGTCAAATTAAAGAGAAATAAAGTTTGTCTAAAAAATGAACCTTTCGCCTTACCCGCATGTGATTCCAAACCTGCATGACTCTCCTCTTGTGTGGAGCAAAAAAAGAGCTGTACTGGTTGCTCTTTCCTCACAATTGTTCCCCATGGGGACTGAAGCTTTCAAGCCTCAAAAAAAGATGTGAAAGCACCATAAAAGGGGTCTATAAGACTCTTGCTCTATATTCCAAGTCTTCAGAAGACAAAGTTTACTGTATTTCAATTCAAAGAAACCTTGTAAGCCAGTTTCATTTTGTTTGTTTTTTAAATAGCCAGCAGTAAATTAAAGTCTTCTAGGAAAATTATGTGTTTTCCAAGAGAAAGTCAATTCATTAAAGTACCCCATATGTTGTGTGTATGATATGTTTTTTCGTATCCAAATTAACTTTTGACAATTTGCCATTGTAAGTAGCGTTTTACTGCATTAATGCAATTAAATTTTAACAACATTTTAATCTCAGGTCAATTCTGAATGACATGTTAATATGAAATTGCCAATCCTTAACATAGTTCCATGAATGTTGTAATCCAAGAGCAACATAGTAGCTACTGTGGTACCAAATACATTATTGTATGGTACCTACATATATGTTGTTAGTTTCATCGAAAAAACAGCCTTTGTGTGGCATTGTCATTTTCCATTTTTTTCCTTTTCTGAAACATAAAAGAGGCGTTTTACCAAAGGCCAAAACAACAATTTGTAACATGTTGCAGTGGCAAATACCAAAGCAGCAAAGGACCTCCTTAATGGATTTGTTCTTTGTTTATGCAGAAGGCTTTGTTTAATCCTGCATATTATTCTCTTTCATCATTGTGTTTGCAATGACATGAAGCACCATGCTTTTCTTGAGCACAAAGAATTATTTGCTGTTTTCTGTGCCACGCAATCATGACTAGCATGTTTCAATGTAACTTCAGGATTGACTTCAGCTTTAATCTTTAGACCAGAATTAGCATTTCCAAAACAGTTTTTTAGTATTTATAGGCTTTAATATGCATAGTGAAAGACGATGGAATTGTAGTATAGAAATAAACAACTTTCAGTCTGTTTTGAATGTAGTGGGTGGCGATTTCTGAAATAACTAATTGATTTTATTTAATTATTTACTTGTTTATTGTGTTTTAAGTGTTGCTTCAGTCATATTCTTGTCTAATGGAGTGTTTACACAACACTGGTCTCAATTTAAAAATATGCCTGTCAATCGGTTCATTTTTTTTGACGCAACTGTGCTAATCACTGAACCATGGTGTCAAACTTTTGTTGTTGTTGTTTTTCTCCAAAGACATGCGGTATAGGTGAATTGGACAAATTAAATTGGCCTTAGTGTGTAAATGGGAGAATGCATGAGTTTTTCCAGCACTGAGGGTTGTACTCTCAGTGCTGGTTTGCAGATGGAAGGGCATCCGCTGAGTAAAACAATTGCCAGAGTAATTGGCGGTGCATTCCCATGTAGCGACCCCTGATAAACAGGACATAAGCCAAAGGAGAGTGAGTGAGTGAGTGAGTGAGTGAGTAAGTGAGTGAGTGAGTGAGTGAGTGAAAGAGTGAGTGAGTGAGTGAGTTTCAGAAGTTTGATCTATGTTGATCTGTTGTCTTGCATTATGTTCATTACTGATTGACTTATATAGGTTGGGGGGGGCAGCTGCATTAAAACAGAAAGCTTTTTATGCAATTTTGTCATTTTTTTATAAAGAACATGTTCTGCATTACCTTATTTTACGACTCTAATCCTACCCAATACCTAAACCCAATTACTACCTTAATAACTATTAATAAACAGCGAATTAGGAGTTTATTGAGCTAAAATTCACAGTTAAAAGGTTTGTTAATAGTGAGAATTGTACCTGCAACATTGTACCCAACAACATTTGAATGCAAGATGCTCAAAGTTCAATGCAAATGGAAACAATCGCTTTTACAGAGTTAGCTTAGCAAAGCCTACAGCAAACAAAGTTTGGACACTACAAAAAAACATCCGGGGTAATGAGACCATAAACCCTCTTCAGGTTACGTGCATTCACCACGAGCATACACCCCGTGCAGCGAAGGGGCATGGCCAGAGGCGCTGTAATGTTATAGCAGAGAAAGCTAAAATGCCGTCCAAATGCTGCGTTTCTGCAGAGTTTGTTCTATTTCTGTATTTGGGCTTCAAAAGGACACGACACAAAGAAAGAAGTGATTACAATTTAATTTTAGTAATGTTCCAGAGAATTATAAAAAAAAGATAGAGCTAACATTTGACAAAGGACAGCTTCTAGAATCTCTCCTAGTTCAGTGCCGGATTAGGCTAAAAACTCCTCAAAGAAAGAGCAGCTCCAACCGTAATAGACGAAGCTGTGGATTGTGAGCCACAACTTGTAAGTGTTTTAATTTGTTAAAATGTACCTATTACATGCGTAGTTCCAAGCATTAACAGTATGTTGTAGCAAGGATGTAAACACGAATGTAAATAACAGGTAATGCTGTTTGGCACCGTTAACAATTTAGCTACAAATTCATATTTATCTGTCAAATCGCTGTAAACTTACACACTCTTCACCAGCGCTGTAGTGTCTCTCTATGCAGCCACTTTCCGTTCGTTTTACATCTCAAATAACAAACTCGCAAACAATATGTGAACATTTCACATTACATACAGTACATATTTCTAATGTAAATATATATGAAAGACATGTCAGGTTTTATTTTAGAGAGCAGGAATGAGGTTCAGCTGTGTGCTCTTTATTTTATGTCTGAGTCAGGCTCAAACTGATACAGCGAACAGTTACACTGACTGACAGTGTTTACACAATGGCAACGCGAGTGCCAATAGAAGCGTGAAGCTTTTCTAGGTGACATGTAGCCAATCCGCGAATCACAACACATTATGTTAGCTAACCAATCAGAGCCTCCTAAGAGCTGGCTTTCATAGGAACTATGAAATATGATAGTAGTTTTTTATGTTAGCTGAGTAACTATATATATTCAAAGCAAGATATTTGAAAAAATAACATGATTCTTTACAAATGAAGCAAGAACACAAATTGCTTTGTATCTTATAAACACAACCAAGCCTTAAAATTACACTCTTGACCATGCCTTTAATGCCTTTTGTAAGTTGTCTGGACAAAAGCGTCTGCTAAATGGCTTTTTGTATATGTAATGAAAATGTACTTGACAACCAAAACAATAACAAAATACAACATTGTGTTAGTGCACAGATGCATACTGTGTCTTTACTTAGTGGTATTGAACACATTGTCATCTATGTGCAAAGCTTTCCAAAAGCTCAGAGAAAAAAACTTTTTCACTTTTAACACTTTGTCATCATGTAAACAGAGCCTGAGTATACAGGGGTGTTAAGATGATAACATTTAATTGCTCTTATTCTGGAGAGTGTGACAAAATAACCTTTGCTATTAACTCAGTATGTCAATGGTTGCAGGAAGAAAATGGAATTGTGATGACTGAGACAGTATCCTAGTGTTTGAATTACGCTGTGTGAAGCGCTGTACGCCTAGGGCAGGAAACAGCTGCCCTCCCTCTGGCTTCATTGATCTGAAATTTCACCCCTAGATTGAAGAGCAACTTTTATTATTTAGTTTTAATTACCCCCTCAACCCTCTCTCTCACAGGTTAGTGTAGAGACATAATCCCCTGGAGGGTCAGCAGCCAACTGGAGCTCCCGGGACCTGCACATACTGACTATGAAGGACAGCGAAATAGACCTGTCAGGCACGGCTTAAAGCTTGCCAGAGCTTTGAAAGAAGGAGAAACAGTGGAGAATGAATGTGAACCGGGTGCTCAAGATTATGTGCTCGTGTGCTCTCTCCACGAGTGAACGAAAGCTCATGACAACGGAGAGAATTTATCTGATGTTCATGACCGTATACTTCTTCTTGACTTTCCATTTCTCCAGGTATACTCTTCCAGGGACACGGCCTGGTAAATGGTCTAATGGAGTACAATTATAACCCTGAAATTATGCATCCATTAGTGGTTGAAATGGCTGTTTGAATTTCATTTATAAGAGAGACGTTAAGATCATTACCGCCTCCCTTTTACACACCGGGGGCAATTTCACCATTGCTCAAACACCAGCCTTATTTACCATTTCAGCCTTCTTTCGTTGGCTCTTGTGTGAAATAAAATGGCAGAAATAATTCGGCAAACATTAGTGACAGAGTACTGCAGTTCTCACCGGTCGTAATTGTAGACAGGAAACGCATGCGGCAAATCTCTTGTCATAATTCAGAGCTCAACCAGTTTATTAGATTACAATTCGTAAGAATTTGTACGTTTGAATCTAAGGGTGTGATCCTTGCAGTGAACGCTTGCTCTGTTATTAAATTGCACATTCGCAGCTTATTCTGCAGCAGGCATTATCCCCATGACAGAAATCTAGGGAAGTATTAAAGGGTGGAGAGAGAAAAATAGCTGTGCACAATCCAGGCTGCATCTCCAAACAGTAATAATTTGGCAATAATGGCCAATTCATTGCTTGATTCTTTGATGTATTTCCGACTTAATAATCTCAAAGCAAGGCTGAACCTCAAAGGGTTTTGCAGACTGCATAGAAAAGCACCGAAGCCAGCCTTTTATGGCTGCCTACTCATATCAGCGAGCTCTCTTTGTTTCCGTCCCTGACATAAAAGATCATATTGAATTCAATTACAGCCAACCTCTACGGCCAAACTGGGCTGTTTACTTGTGGCTCAATAATTCCACCGCACAGTCGCTTTGTCCATCTGATTAAAAAATGTCAGCGGAGTCTCCGAAGTGACAGATGGACTTGGATATTGTTCCTTGATATTTTTAGTGCAGAAACAGGTGTGTGTTTCTAGGGAGCACTGCAAGAGCAATGAGGCGCTCGTGAGCCTTGCCCTCCTTGTCAAAAACAGGACGGTGTCCGCCGGTCATTTTTGTCAGAGAACAGGCTGATTTGTGCGCCGTGATTGTGGAAAGCTGCTGTCGACACAAGTGCGAGGTGTTACGGAGGCACCAATCAGCCTGACGGATCTGAGCGTGGTGAGGGAACGGCCTGAGCTCATTTTCAAACATCAGGAGAATGAGCAGACAAGAGGGTGTCTTTGACTTTGCCAAACCCCTCAGTGAGGTGAAACGGCTTTGCGGCTGAAGTGTTTCTGAAGCCCCCTGAAGACCTTGTCCATCTGTTCCCCCCGGCCTCTCTACTCCCACTTGTCATTCACAGAGTAAACAAACAATCTAGTGCTTATTTATCCTGGATACTGCAGGCCATCAGATTCTAAAATCATGCACTGTTTCCGTGCCATTTCTTTGGCCCAAATGTAGTTCCAGATCAATGACAGACGCAGATTTCAAAGATCCGTGTGGTGAAATTGAGTATTTAAAAGTCTTCCAAGGAGACATAATGAATATTCAAGAAAAACTGTAAGCCAAGTCCGTTTGAATGTAACTGCCAAAAAATCACTGGCTGTCAAATTTAGTTACAATTTCCCCACCAAAAGCAATCACTGAAAAAATGTTTTAAGTTCAATAATATTTAATTATGCTCATTCACCGGCCACTTTATTAGGTACACCTTACTAGTACCGGGTTGGACCCCCTTTTGCCTTTACAACTGCCTTAATCCTTCGTGGCATAGATTCAACAAGGTACTGGAAATATTCAATTGCTAAAGATTTTGGTCCATATTGACATGATAGGGTCAGACAGTTGCTGCATCCATGATGCGAATCTTCTGTTCCACCACATCCTGAAGGTGCTCCATTGGATTGAGATCTAGTGACTGTGGAGGCCATTTGAGTACAGCGAACTTGTTGTCATATTCAAGAAACCAGTCTCAGATGATTCGCGTTTTGTGACATGGTGCGTTATCCTACTGGAATGAGCCATCAGAAGATGGGTTCACTGTGGTCATGAAGGGATGGACATGGTCAGCTACAATACTCAGATATGCCAAGAAATTATCCCCCACACCATTACACCACCAGCCTGAACCATTGATTCAAGACAGAATGGATCCATGCTTTCATGTTGTTGACATTAAATTCTGACCCTACCATCCGAATGTCGCAACAGAAATCTAGACTCATCAGACCAGGCAACGTATTTCCAATTTTCTATTGTCCAATTTTAGATGAGCCTGTGTGAATTTTAGCCTTACTTTCTTGTTCTTAGCTTACAGGAGTGGCACCTGGTGTGGTCTTCTGCTCCCTAGAGATGGTTGTGTATGAAAATGCCAGTAGATCAGCAGTTTCTTAAATAAATAGCTCATCTGGCACAAACAACCATGTCACGTTCAAAGTTACTTAAATCACCTTTCTTCCTTATTCTGATGCTCGGTTTAAACTGCAGCAGATCGTCTTGACCATGTCTACATGCCAAAATGCATTGAGTTGCTGCCATGTGATTGGCTGATTAGAAACTTGCGTTAACGAGCAATTCGACAGGTGTCTAATAAAGTGGCAGGTGAGTGTATATAAAATATATATTTACACTCACACATGTATGGATAGAATTAAGAGACTACTTAAAAGATTTCTCTAGGCTTATTGGATTTGGATTTAAATAAAATGTTATTTACTTTATTCTGTTAGGGTGTGTTAACATTTATTCCTAATTTCAAGCTAAATTATTGTCATTTTTAAGAGGTTTTCTTTCGTCAGAATATAAAAATTGATCAGAATTAGGACTGCACAATATTGGAAAAAACTGACATTGTGATATTTTGTTTTTCTGCAATATACAATGCTCAGACTTATTAAACAGATATATTTATTCAAATAATATTTTAGTCACCAAACATTTTCTTGATTTTTACACTTTTTTAAATTCGTATTTAATATTTTTCTAGAACATATAAATTTGGGTGTACTAGTTTTTGGACCGTTATCGTAAGTTATTTTGTTAGATAAGATCCAGATTTGGCTTCAGTACTGGCTAATCTAATGTATATGCACAAATATAATATTGTATAGCTTCCTATTAAAATATGGATTTAAAAGAGAGATTTGTGAGAGGTGTATATTGCTATATGAATATAATTACACAAGATTACTTTTACATTGATTTGGGAGGATTTTGTTGGGAGCACATTTGCATAAAACATATAAAATAATACAAAAATACACAAAATAATATTTAAAGCACAGATGAAAACAATAGAACAAAGATAACACTGAAATAAAGAATGCTAAGGCTTTCAGGGGAGTCTAACGATATTGAGATATAGAAAATCAATATTCAAATGTAAAATAACAGCGCCTTTAATGTATAAATATATAAACCCAATTAATCAATTAATCTAATCTAATTGATACAGCAGAAAACTTTATAATATCTTGTGTCCAAATGGTTTAATGAACTTGAAATCTCTTGAGATCCTGCGATATGACTATTTCAGATTCGCATGTTGCAATATTGATGCTAAAATTATACATTGTGAAGCCCTAGTGAGAATAATATCTAAAACAAAGTTCTGTTTCTACTGCATCTTTTAATCAGTAAAACGATGTGTGACACCCCTTCCACACAATAATCCTAGAAAAAGAGGATACAATTTAAAATGTATCTGTCAGAAGTGTGGGAGAGCGTGAAGAGTTTGAATTCCAACAGGCCGTTGGCTGTGTTTTAATATAGATGTGTTAGTGTCTACCTTAGGCAAATGTTTCTATTCCAGAAAAGTGTTCAGAAACTAAATTTCCTGTATCTCATCTGATTTCTATAATACACTATTATCCTGCAGCACTGTTTAATATTATTAAAACTCAAAGTAAAAATGACATTCATTTTTATATTTATTTTTATCCATTTATTATCATGATGAATCACAGAAAAGAAGGGAAAAAAGAAGAAAAAAAACAATGGTGGTGTGTTCAAGAAGGAATGATGGGGTCCATGCATTAGGCAATTACTTGAAATCAATTGGATGTAAATTGAAAAAGAATAGCTTGTTTCCACACACTGGCTCCTTGTAATTTCCTGTCTGTCTGTCTATCTATTAGTTGATTTTTGGTTCTGCACCTCAGCGCTTCACATCTCTTTGTGAAGTTTTCCAGCATCTGAGTCAAATCCTCTTGCAGTCTCACCCTTAAATCCTTTCACTAATGTTTGTTTTTTTTTTTTGTGATCCCTGCATCCTCTTCCCCCTTAGGCCATTGCCAATCCTCTAGCACTTCATCAAGGATTGATATCAACACTCAATTGGTACTTGGAGAAGTGTGCTTGTAGGATAGTGAGGCAGAGTGCCTTAAGGACTCCACAGCTGAAAGTACAGAGAAAGCCTGAGGGGGTTTCAGTACATCTGTAAAACATGTTTCTATCTGCGCTCAGAAGGACATCAGGGACAATGATTGGCCGAGATTACTCAAAACCCGTCTGTTCTTCTTAGGATGGAATCTTGTAAAACCGTAGGTGGGGGTTGTTGTTGTATTCCTGTGCAAAATGAAGGGGCGAGAGTGAAAAACAAACATGCAAGCATTTATTCGGCTCACTGCGATATTTCCAGCATAGCAGCATCTTGTTTTTTTCCCCCCCGAAAGAGAGTCTACTGTCCTTAATCATAAAGAGAGCCTGCTGACAAAAACAGATGCTATCCAGACAAAAAGATGACCTAGTCATTTCACTGTAGGGACAGGGATGCACTTGTTTTGGGAAATCCGTTTTGAAAATGTGGAGCATTAGAAAGGGTAGGATAATCTCAGATTATTTCCACACGGATTGCCTGAAGTGCAAGCAGTCAAATCTGCAGATTGGACTAGAGCACAAATAAGGTGAATTAATATTCCCGTGAAGGAATACCCTTTGGACTCCAGCCCATTTCCAAGTGCTTAAGGAAAAATGAGCTCACAAATACATAGACTTTACTTTCAGAGCACCTCGCTTAATTTATTTGCTGCTTTTCTGCAGAATAAGCAAAAAAAAAACTGGCATCCACTTTCAGCACCACCAGTTTGGCATCACTGCACTACTCAGTGTCAGTTGAAATTAAAGATTCAGGAGCAATATCATGTGCAGGAAAGCTGCTGTACTAGAGACAGTAAAGTAAAATACCTTGTTTTGGGTGTGCTTGTTCACCACTCATCCCCAATTGATCACAAGTTTGGTAATGGCAGAGATTAGTTAGTCTTTTGTGGATTTTGGATTGCATTAAAACATTTTAGACTATACAAGCAATCAAATTAAACATGTTTTCAATTACCTTTGCATGGAAGAGGTTGAGTGTGGACAAGGTTAAAAGAGTTTTAGAAGCACTGGATGTGAATAATATGGATATTTCCTTTCTTCATAAGGGTGACTGAATTTTGCAGAGTGGACAGTCGGGTAGGATATTATTTGTAATAAAGTGCTGCTATAAGTTTGGATACTGAAGGGCTTTCCTGAGGTAAATGTACCTTGTCATGTTACATACAGTTCATAAGACCTTTTAATGACATCATTCCATTGTTGAAATGGTGATTCTTTGATTATACCAAACATTTGAATAAGTTCTCATCTCTTTCATATCCATCATTCATGTTTTTTATTTGCTGTACCTATTGTAAATTGCTTTTACATCAGATATTTTTATAGTAAGTCATTAACATAGTAAGTCAAGCTAAAAAAATTGCTAAAATACGGGACATTCCTGGAAAAAGCAGAACATCTAGTCATCATTCCATGGCAATTTCGGCATTGTCCATTTGTGATATTTGGATTGATGACATTTTAATTGCAGGTGTAAACAGTGCCTCTGAATAGTTACTTCTGTTGAGTAATTAATTCACAACCATTTAAACATCATACTGGTCACACTTTACAATAAGGCTTCATCAGTTTATGTATTTACTAACATGGTAAATGCAGGGCCGTGAGTGGGACTCCTTTTCAGCCCTGGAGTTTCAAGCCTTAGACCGACCCACCTCAGTTCACGACTGACTATATTAAAATTAATTTCCAATTCAGTTTCTAATAACACTACCATGTCTTTTTCAAGGAAACAGCTGCTTTAGAACTTCAAAAGTTTTTCATAAATATGAGAACATTAAAGGGTAGCTAAATCTCCAGCATTATTTTTATTATCACAATGTCCTTTCCTGCAATATCTCAGTATATATTCTGTGCAAAATTCTTTATAGATATCCAGTTCTTTGTAACAGTGGTCACACAAAAAAATGTAAATAAAATATGTACACCTACATAAGTAACCCAAACAGTATTATATGTCTTAACGCTAAAAATGAAAAAAAAAAATAATAATAATAATTACTCTGATGAGGTTAGAACTCGGGTCAGTGGTGTCATAACGCAATGTGCTGACTGCTGGACCACAATGGCGCCGTTATGCTGGTGCGTTTGGAATAAAAAATAGTATTGCACTGTCAAAAAGTATTGCACTGTCATCTGCAAAACTCTTTAAACCACAGTATTACTTTCTATTGATGGCTTAATATTTTTCTCCCTTTTTGAGATTTCTGATCAAGTTACGTCAGATTTATTAATGTACTGAATCATCTGATTTTCATTGAGCAGGTGAAATATTCATTAATATTAATTATTCGAATTCTTATTTTCACTAAGGTGCTGCTGTTTGGGGTCGAATGAACCCTGCAGGCTGCATTTTGCTCAAGGGGAAATAAATAAAAAGAGTGGAGCTGCGAGAAAAAAACAAAAAGCGGAGCTGCGAGAAAATAATGAATAAAAAGTGTGAGGCTATGGTTACATAAATATTACATGAAAAAAGTGCGACTGCTGAGAGTGTAAGCAGCTAAGGACACCGGCCCTCGCGGCCAAAAACCGGACCGGCCCACCGGGAATTCTCCCAGTCTTCCCGATTAGCCAATCCGGGCCTGGGTAAATGAACATGAACAATACTTGTACAGCATTTATTAATCACCGTTTAACATTTACTATTGCATTATTAACATCCAAATTCATGCTTGTTAACATTAGTTAATGCACTAATATGAACTAACAATAAACAACTATTTATATAAACTAACAGTAACTAACATGAACAAATACTGTAATAATGTATTGTTCATTGTTCATGTTCAAAGTGAAACTAACATTAACTAATACAACCTTATTGTTAAATGTTACCGTTATGCTTTATATACAGTAGTGTTAATCCAGGCATACTACTAGTCATTTATCATTTTCAAACTGCTCTAGTATACAGTATCTTATTTGCTTCTCTATCATTCACAAATCCCTTTCCAAGGCCAATAGGATATTACATTGAATGCACATTTAAGAATCTAACAAGAAGTAGGTCATCTGGCTTTTATGAATAATGTGAATTCATTGCCTATAGTAAGAGGATGACTAGATGTTCTGCTTTTTCCAGGAAAGTCCTGTGTTTTAGCCCATTTTTTTGTGTCATATAAAAAATGTCAGATATAAAAGCAATTTACAATAGGTACAGCAAATAAAAACATGAATGATGGATATGAAAGAGATGAGAACTTATTAAAATGTTTGATATAATCAAAGAATCACCGTTTCAGCAATAGAATGATGTCATTAAAAGGTCTTTTAAACTATATGTAACATAACAAGGTACATTTACCTCAGGAAAGCCCTTCAGTATCCAAACTTACAGCAGGACTTCATTACAAATAATAGCCTACCCGACTGTCCACTTTGCAAAATTTGGTCACCCTTATATAGAAAGCAAATATTCATATTATCAACCCAGGCATATTCTGATTATGTACCCCATATACATTTCTGAAGAGAGCAAAATACGTCCCAGGAGCTATGCTTTTTTGAAGTTTTTGTTTTCGCGAATGCACCAGAGCCCGCTGTGTATGCTTTTTCAAATTTCTCTCACGAGCATTCAGTCCTGCTGTTCTCACGTCAATCCACCAGAGGCTGCTGTTGATTGACTGACTGACTGACTGACCGCACTTGATTATTTGGTGTAATTATTGATAAATGTTGAATGTTTTTGCAAGAAAATGTTTCATTTTATTATCAAACGTCCCATAAACAATAATAATTAAAGTGTGCGAACAAATGAAAAATAACTAATTATATCAATTTTTTTGTGGTGCAGGAAAATGCTTGAGCATTAATCTGAGCTATTCTGAAACTACAGTATGTTCAGTTTTTTAATAAAGCCTGTTCAAAGAGAAATACAAAATATGGACATGGCCGCATTCAAGCATTTTATACTGTGTGCTTTTAAACAGCTTACAGCAGATTTAATTCACAAACAAACAAACAGTCATGACCTAAATCATTTTCATTTACAGTATGTACATTTTACAGTAATAAATTCAGCATTAGTAACTTACATTGCACACTATCAGTTGCAGGCACTCAAGTTGAGAGGATCTCTTGCTTTTTCACTCATTTTGAATCAGTTTGTTTATTCAGTAAATGGTTTACTGCAGTCTTGCTTTGTGAGTTGTTGCCTTATGCATGAGCATTCCAATCTGTCCAACTCACAAAGTATTTGAGCAAGTTGTAAACCAATTTAGCAGAAATATGATTTCTTCAGTTCAAAATACAGTTAAAGTCAGAATTATAAGCCCCCTGTATATTTTCCCCAATTTCTGTTTAACCGAGAGAAGTTTTTTTCAACACATTTCAATTCATAATAGTTTTAATTTCTGATTTATTTTATCTTTGCCATGATGACAGTACATAATATTTTAATAGATATTTTTCAAGATACTAGTATTCAGTGTAAAGTGCAGTTTGAAGGTTAAATTAGCTTAATTGGGCAGGTTAGTGTAATTAGGCAAGTCACTGTATAACGATGGTTTGTTCTGTAGAAAAAACTGCTTGAGGGGGCTAATAATACTGACCTTAAAACGGCTTTAAAGAAATTCAAAACAGCTTTTATTCTAGCTGAAAGAAAACAATTAAGACTTTCTCCAGAAGAAAAAAATATTAAAGGAAATACTTATACTTACAAATATTTGAAACAGAAAAAAATTCACTGGAGGGCGAACAATTTTGCCTTCAATTGTATATTTTACTGTGGCCGAGAAAGCTTAACTTGCTGCAATTTAAAAAAAACACCTGCAATTACAAAAAACGCCAGCAAATTAAGAAAAGACATTCATTTGTTTGACAGCACACATGCTGCAAATCCTCACAGTGCAAACACAGGTTATGGTTATTTAGGCCAATAAAATACTAAAGACAAGGGAATCAGGATGTTAAAATAAACAAACAATAAACTCTCCATTCAAAGATCATCTATGACTTCACTGAGCAATAGTCACGGCACAGCGGCATCCATCGCGTTTTTGGGTCCCCTTGAAACATTGTGGTTGTGTTCTGATGTTTTTGCAAGCGTTGTGTGAAAATGCAGCGCATTTGCGTAAATTGCTTGCATTGTGAGAAAATTCAGTGTGATTTATTAATTTGTTTGCGTTGTGTGAAAATGCAGTGCGTTTTTTGTGTATGTGATGTGAGGATTTGCAGCATGTGTGCTGTCAAATGCATGAAGATCTTTTTTAAATTTTCTGGTGGTTTTTTTGTAATTGCATGTGTTTTCTTAAATTGCAGCACGTTAATCTTTCTTGGCCACCGTAATATTTAGCCCTAATAGCCCATGTTTATGAAAAGTACATGTTTTGTTTTGGAATGTGGTGAAGTAAAAGTTTCCTAAAATAGAAATCTGATAATGTACAGATACTTGTTCTTTAGTAAAAATGTTTCCAGCACTGGTAGTTTGCAGAAAGAGTGACTGAGAAAAGACCCCACCACTGAATCCCAGACTGACAGCTTGTGCAAGACAAGTGATAACCTACAGCAAAACAAAGATACAAGCTGTAAATGTGCTGGAATAAATACCACTGCTCTTGAAAAGCTAATCTTGGCCAATAAGATGAATCCCGGACTTGACTAAGCCTAAATTATTAATTTCTTCACATCAAGGGATGCAACGGCATCAATGAAAAGCTCCTGTCAAACTAGATGAGTTCACATCACTTCTGAGCGACACCGCAGGAAGCACCGAGGCTCTTGTAGCTGACACAATCGTTTGAAACCTTGAGCGTGACATCCTCATCAAAGGATGGAGCTCTCAGAAATGGCGTGAGAACCTCTTCCGTTTGTTTTATTATATTTTTATGTCTTGTTATCGCAGAAACAGACACACGCCAAGCACCAACGCCTTGCTCTGCCTGAAAAAAAAGGCATGTTTTTTGCTCCACGACGGTATCTCTCAAAGTCACCAGGGATATCTGCGCTAGCCATGATAGCTTTGTTGTTGCTGGGAGTTCTTTACTATGGTGACGGCATGTCAACCGCTCCTCTCTGCGCAAAGGCACTTGGGGCAGAGAGCATTCATAAGGTCTTTTTTCTCTTATGAAGTGAGCATGACAACAAAAGAGAAATGGCTTGCCATTAGAACAGGGTGAGAAGTGGGTCACTGGCCTATTATACAGAGGTTGGTGCACAATCTGGGATGAGTGAACTCATTTTATTGCACACAAAGATGGCAGCATATTTAGATGTTGCCTTAAGGAGCACTAGTGTTATTTAGCACACTAAAACAGTCAGTGAACAACTTCATAAAATAAAGACCCACATACACTGTGCTGGAATCAAGCAGTCACAATGATATTGTTTTACAGGAAATGTTTCATCAGAATGACTGGCGTGAAAGTACTGAATATAAATAGTGCGTAAAGATTGATGTCATCATCAAACCTTTAGAGGATAGAGCGGCTGTGTGTGTCTTTCTCAAATTAACACTCACACATTATCAAATAAGATATTAAAGCTTAGTTGGAGATGAAAAGGGGTGGTTCCCCCTAGTAGAGAGGGGATGATCTGTAATACTGGGTGCATCAATAGTGCCCCCTAGTGCGAACATTTACTTTTTTGTTTTCTTTTTTTTTTTTTTTGGATGAGAGCCTGAATCTATTAAAAGAACAATTGTGTCATTTACACACCCTCTTCCAAACTCATTTGCACTTGTTATTTCTGTGTTGCACAAAAGATGAACTTTTAAACAATATCCTGGCTGTAGACCTCATTCAGAGTAGTGCTTTATTTAATTTTTGACGTAAATGAAAATGAGGCTGCGAGAAGATAAGTTTGGTCTCTGAATGCTCCAAAGAGAACTGTCATCTCTGAAAGTTGAGGATAAAGAACTTACTTCATTTTCTGTTGTGGAGGACTGAAAAAAAAAACAGATTTGATTCCTCCCGCTTGATGCCCATTGTCATTTACAAAACACCACAATACCTTATGTGAAACAGATCAGTCCAAAATTGAGTTGAAATTGCCAAACTTCACTGTTTGAGCTGCATATGAGAATCTTCATCAGGGTTGCATTATGTTTAGAGGTCACCAATTTAGGCGACACTGTTTGGAGAATACAATGTAAACAAACACAAATCACAGCAGAGACAACATGACCTGATTATTAAAAGTTTTTGATAACTATACTTGTATTCTTAGAATAAACTAAATATCTTATATTTAAATCTCTTCACTCTCTCACTCAGACACAAATATAGACACATATATGAGATACTGCAAAAAATGTATTGCATAAAAAATTCAGTTAAATAAATTATAGCTATAGATCTCAAATGGTGGATGTTTTTATCATTATACTGTATGCTGGAATACAGGCTAATTGGAAATACATGCTTCAGCCTACATTTTTATGAAATTGCAAAATATTTACTTCAACATTTGTTTGACTGCAGTTTTTAGGTAAAATGAACTCCACAGAGCAGTTTAATGACAAATACTTTTGTTCTTTTTCACACTAATGATATTTACAGGAACAATCATTCATTCTGCTTCGGCTTAGTCAATTTATTTATCAGGGGTCAGCATATACTTTACACAGCGGCATACACACTCAGACACAATTATACATTACGGCCAGTTTAGTTAATTCAATTCACCAGTACCGCATGTCTTTGGACTGTGGGGTAAACCGGAGCATCCGGAGAAAACCCACGCAAACACGGGGAGAACATGCAAACTCCACTTGCTGTGAGGCCACAGTGCTAAGTACACAGTACACTTTTGTATTTTGCTGTGGAGAGCTATTGGATTGGTTTAGGTAATGGTTTAGTTCAGGGGTGCTCAATGTTCCTGGAGATCTACGTTCCGGCAGATTTCAGTTGCATCCCATATAATTACAGCACACCTGCCTGTAAATCATCAAGTGCTGTTCAGGTCCTAATTAATTGGTTCAGGTGTGTTTGATCAGGATTGGAGCTGAACTAAGCAGGAAGGTAGATCCCCAGGAACAGGGTTGAGCATCCCTGGTTTAGGGGTGTGCGGGCACAAAGTAACGCAGGGTAAAATGTAACAGAGTTTTAAGGTATTTACTCAGGGATAATAATGTCAGGGTTTTTATTATAATCGATAATTTTTTTTATTTTTAAAAAAACTGTGAAAGTATGTTAGTAAAATCTTATATTGTTTGATTACCGTCTTCTAGGCTAAAAGATGAAACCATTTTGAAAGATGTAAAAAACGTGAGGAAAACATTACATAGGTTAGTTGTAACAGGGTGTTACAAATAAGCCTGTTGGACACCAATTAAACTAACAAAATAATTGTTGAATTTTGAGTTTAATGTTGAAAACTTTTTATATTAAAAATGTTTTTTAATAGAAAACATTTTTATATAGAAAAAAAAGAATTTTATTGCTAATAATGCAAATAAATGCACTGTATAATAATGGCTACATGGATAATAATGCAAATAAATCCAAATATGTTTATCCAATAAATAAATAAACATGCTGTGTTATGTAGAATAACAAAAATTGAGCCAATTACTGAGGAAATATAGCTACTATTTAAAGTAAACTGGATTTAAATTAATTCTGTGAAATCTGACTTTTTAAGCATGTATTACAACTAACCCTCTGTCTGTTACAACTTGCCCCGCAGTTGGGGTAAATAGTAAAATTTTTACTCCTGGCACTTTTGGCAATACTGCATAGAAACCATAGATCCGGCGAATATAATTTCCGTGCTCATTTGTAGGAGAGGCTTGTGTGTTGTTGGTAAAAAAAATTGGGTTTGTCTAACCCCATTACTTTGTTCATTATTTGGCCAAAATCAAAAGTATTACTTTGTGCCCCGCTCTCCCCTAGTTCATTGGTTCCCTGGTTTAGATGATCTGTACAACAAGCCCTTCCTTCTCATGAATATATACAAGAATGACATATATAAGAAATGTACACCAAAACATACCCCAAGTAATCTATGAAGATTCCCAAAAATGTAGATAGCACCCTCTAATGGATTTCCCATTGAAAATGTGCAACAAAAACGTGTACCTGGAGCAAAGTTTTTTTACATTTGGCAAAAACATAGGCTGGGGTATGTATTTTTCATGAGTCAGTGCTAATATAATTTGATATTGCCTAGTGCTTAAACTTCTTAAAGCAACAGTAAAATTATTTGTAAATTGCATTGAAATTATATGCATTGTGGACAAATAAGTAACTTGACTTGACACAAGTGCTCTGTTATATCAAGTAACTGTCCAAATAACATTCCATGTGTATTTTTCTACTTTATTTTCTATATAAGAACTGCATGTTTCATTCAAATAAGTATATCTAACATATACTAAACACAGAATTTATCCGTTAAATTTTAAATGTTCACTATTCCTTTCTCTTGGTGAATAGTATACAATAATTATGACATAATATATAAAGCATATATTCACTACTACTTAATTTCTACTGTAACTGCACACCCCAGACCAAAAAATTAATTGCATTTTGACATCACATTCCCATTTCCTATTGGATATGACCCTTCTATTTTCAGTGTATCAAACCTCAAGCTGCTTCATCTATACACTCATTAAACTCTGACGGGTGAGGCGCTGACAAAAGACATTGTAAAAGTGATGAAACTATGGAGTCATGTGCTCCTTTAAACTAATTTAAGATTACATTATTGCCTCTGAAAATACACTAATTTGACCAAAAACTCCAGAGACAGGAAATGAAAGGCATAATACCGCTGTGAGTCAGGCAAAACCTCCGCGTTCAGAAAAAGGGTGGATAGATTTATAATATTCTTATCCTCAGGAGATTGATTTATTAAGCTCATGCTTGTTACAGAATACTGCATCACCAAGCACACACTCAACTCACTGACGCATATACATAACATGTATTGACAGGTGACAGGTTCACAGCAGGCATGCGGTTAAATCAATAAGCCTATTCTTTAAAGTCTTTGTTTATCCTTGTTAAGTTCAATACGCCATCTACCTATTGAGACTTTCAAGCAGTAAATTGGCAAAACGAACGACACCATAAAATGATCGTAACAGTGGTACATATGAATCATGCATTGTATTGCAAGTACATTTACATGTAGTCATTTAGCAGACGCTTTTGTCTAAAATTGATGAGGTAATTATGCGACTCAACAACCCAGCAGGCACACAACATCATAAGATATTAATATTAGGTTAGATTTAGATCATGATGTCAGGTGACTAAAACTTAATGTCAAACAAGCGTCTAAGAACAACGTTATTTTGACGTACAATAATGACGTAATTACTTCTTCCCTTCAAAACCAGGTGAGTGAAATAAGTACAAGGCTTCTTTCTCATTATTTAGTCAATAACAAAACATACTACGTGACATTGTGTTGTTTCCATGTCACTTCTCGTGTGTGTTTGGTTGTGAGATGTAGTTAGGACAAAGTTGTTGGCGATTCCTTCTATTGTAAAGCCATGCAGTGTGAAACTCCCTGTCGCCGATCCATCTTGCAATGTAAACACTGTAGCGACAGAACGCTACCCCAGATAGTCATACAGTGTGAAAACATTTGTGACAAGACTACTTTGAAAATCATGCAGTTTGAACTCGGCAAGAGTGCTAGATTTTTTTTGAGAGAGAGAAAGAAAGAAAGAGCTTCTACAGGTGGTTTGTCAAGCCCACTCACCTGTGTGAAGCACAATTCAGTGTTTGTGTCAGTTATGCCCTTGAGTCAGTTATGGCTCTTGAAACAGAGTGTGAAGGGGACGGGCTTCAAAATTTACCCCTAAGAAATGGGACACCACTACAGCTCCTGCACACGTCATCATTTGTCATCGCGATCTCCTGCTTCAAATGAGATAGACGATCGTGATTGCTATAGTTATTCCAGTTGCGTTATTTTTATTTTTTTTTTGGTATTTATCTTCAGGAAATCACTGAAGGCAACAATATCATGTTATCATAACAATATACTATGGCAATAAGATCGTAACTGTAACATTTACACTGTGGCTATATTCATCTATGTAAACACACAAAAACAACATTAACCTTATAGCAGACATTGTGAAAAGGTCATTCCCAGCCACTGGACTTTTCTGACAGGGGATTCGAGTGTCACTGAGTGTCAAATAATGCAACTTGAATAACTACAGCAGTTGCAACCATCAATCTCATATGAAGCAATAGATCGCGATGACATTTGATGATGTGTGCAGGTATTGAAGTGCTGTCCCATTTCTTAGTGGTCAGTTTTGAAGCCCTTCCTTTTCACACTCTGTTTCATGGGCCAATGTGTAGGGGTACAAAAATAAAATTGGGATTGGGTCTTAATGTGTCAGTGAGATGAATGAGTTTGTTTTCTACAGGTGGTTTGTTAAGCCCACTCACCTATGTGAGGCACACTCAGAATTTATAGTATTTTGGATTTGTGTGTGGTGAAATGGGGTCGAGAAGAGTCTTGGTTTTATTCAGCAGGGTTAAGGTACTCTTGGAAAAGATGGGTTTTTAGTCGTCATTTAAAGAATACTAGTATTCTAAAGCCATTCTATACCTATTAATATAACTCACCTCAACTCTGCTTGCCATGTTGATTACAATTCATTTAAAAGTCGTGACGAAAACTAAATATTCAATTCATGATTGAATTATTATTATTCCTTTTCAACTAATCTGTTAATTTAGTTCACAAACCTTTCATTCATTCATGAATTAGATAATTTTGCTTCACTCTCTGACACTGGCTGTCTGGTAACAATGGCTAATGGAGCTCAGGAACTTTTTCAGTAAATAATTGAAGTTTCTTCATCATGCAAAGCTAAAAGAAGACTTGAAATGAAGACTGTGAGTCATACGCTTTCTTTGAAATCGTTTTAAAACTTGAAAGCTCCAGCCCCCATAATTGTAATTGCAGGAAGGAAAAAAAGAGTGAACAGCACATTTAAAACATCTCCTATTGTGAATGAAACTATGTCATACAGGTTTGGGATTTTCTTTTCAATTTTGCATGAACTAATCCTCTAATTTGGAAAAATAAATAAATGCATGAATTTGTATTGCCAAAGCTGAACTTTAAATAAAAGCTCTGGATAGTCAACCCTGTATTTGTGACGTTCATTAAATCAGGGTGTTATTGGCATCTCAGGGTTTTGATGTTTTCCTATCATCACCTCAAGCAGTCTTTCTAATGGAACGTGGGTTGAAGGCTTCGTCATCAAAAACGACCTTGCATCCTCATTACACGTTGCACCACAGACCGCGTGACTGAAGGTCTGAAGACACTTTCTGGTCTAGAAAGAGGAATTAATTTTTCCAGCGGGGGTGTTTTGTCATGCAGAAGCAAACCTCAAAGCAGGGCACAAACTTCCAAAACGGTTGCAGCCACACAGTCTTCATTGATTTTTAAATGACACCGAAATGTCTGCTCTCTGCTCTGTGAACTTGCCTTGGCATAAAACACCCATTCTGCTAATGACAAGAATTGCTTCATTTGAAAAGAACGTCTATGAATTTTTAAAACAAGTCCTATTAAAACTTTACTGTACAATATTTAACTGAGGATAAATGCATAATATGAATTCATAATATATATTCCAGAGACCAGACGGCAGCCTTTTTAGACGCATACTAATACCTATATGACATTACAGCCGAAGAAAACATTACTTGGGTGTCTCTGAAATGTCAAACTGTCTCAAAATATGATAATTTTTAACATTTCTAATCATATTTGGAATGTGCTTCCAATTGGATTATTGATTTATATTTTCTGCTGATGATATTGTTTACAGCATTTACTTTACATGTTGGAAGAAATACTGCATTCTAGATAGGTCTTCAATTTTTTTGCTTTCATATAACCATGTATGTGTCATCTCCCTTTGCCCAGAGCTGCAAATTACAGGGGGAAAATGACCTTTACATAATCACCTGCCATTTGAAGATTGCTTTTCCCCCACTCATCTGGTTGCTTTGATCAAGGTAACTTATGTTCCGAACATCCATGTAAAATAATTCCTAATATAGACTAATCAATGTTGCTTGTGGCAAGACAAACAAGACTGTATGCTCATCCAATGACAAGCAATAAGGCACTCGTGGGTTGCTTTCCGTGCATGGTGGGATATCAAGTGTTGAAATAGGTATTAAGCCTTCTTGAAAGATTCTGTCATATATTATTCACAAGATTGGCAGAATTAAGAATTAATGTAGTTTATCAGTTCAAGGAGAATGTGTGCCTTTTGTATGGAAAACTGAATGATATTACAGTAGGCATTGGTGATACTACAACTTTTATTTTTCAGTAGTACTGTTGACCCAACAGGCACACAATGTCGATGTTAATATTAGGTTCGATTTAGGTTGTGCTGTCAGGTGGCCAAAATTCACTGTCTAGCCAGCATCTAAGGATAACGTTGTCCAATAATGTCAAATGACGTTAATATTTGGTTGATTTTAGGTTGTGTTTTGAAAAGTAACCAAAATCCAACATCGAACCAACAGCTTAAACCAACGTCATGCTGACCACAAATACTGACATTTATCCGTCAGTTATGGCAACCAAAACCCAACGTCTGACAGATGTCATATTGGTAATCTCCACACAACGTCAAAGCTGTAACATCATTGGATCTTGAAATTTGGTTGATTTTAGGTTGGACATTGACGTCGGCCTGAAGTTGGGTTCTGACGTCAACTTGATTCTCATTTCCGAACAAAATCCAGTGTCCCCACGATGTTGGGGTGCAACATCAATCTGACATTATGTTAAAGTCATGTGCCTGCTGGGTATTATCTACTGGGGAATCAGGATTATGACAATTATGAGTACAAGAAATGCCAAAACATCTCTATATGTTATATATAAAACTCCATTCAGGGACTCTTTCTTTTAGTAATTTCATCTTTTACTGAGTCATCTGCATGAATTCAGACTGATTTGTGAACTAATCTTTCAAGGCTGGTGTATTAAAGCGCTTCAACTGATTAATTAAAAAGATCAGTCTCAAAAGAGTTGTTGCAAACTGGGCATTGCTGCAACCTTGCTTCTCTCTTTCTATTTGGTTACATTCTTTCAAATGCTCAGAATGTCTCAAAATCAGGTAAATAACTGAGTTATTAAAGTAAATATGAGTAATGTAACACTTTAATAAGGTTTCATTTGCGAATGAAGTTATGCACAAACAATGAACAGTAGTTATACTGCAATTATTATTCTAAAGTCAGGTTAGACAGGATGATACACACCATGATTTTAATATCCATATCAAATTAAATGTATACTTTAGTCATATTTAATGATTGACAAAGTAAAGTGTCTAAGGTAACATTAAAGAACACACATTCAGAGCTGTACTATACTTGTCAAGAATACATAAAAAATGTGATTTTACTCAGTTTTACAAATTTCTTGATGGCATAATGATATTGTAAAATTGACAATTGTTATTCTTCAGTGTGTACAGTTGCTGAGGACTGAGGAAGAATAAAGAGCTGAAATTCAGATATGGTTAACGCTGAGCGATAGAACTGAGTGTCATCAGCATAGCAGTGATATAAAAAGTCAAGTTTCTTAGTGATGCCATGCATGTAAATAAAGAAGAGAAGTGACCCAAGAACTGTGCCCTGCGGTACACCAGTAGCTAGATGCTGCAATTTGGATAATTTACACCTCCAGGACATCCTAAAGGACATACCTGAGAAGTGAGACTTAAACCACTGGATTGCAGCTCCTGAAGGCTGGTTTATACTACTGCATGTATCGGCGTGACCCACGGTGCCTGCCTTGCATGTAGTCATGAATTTATACTTCTGCGTGCTATTTGTGTTTTGAAATGCTAGCTGTCAGTAGGTTTTTATTTTCCTCTGTATTGAGGTTCTTCACAAGGTTTTTTTTTTACCTGACCGCTACCTTAATATGCTAGTAGCTAAAACTCACTCATTCAGAGGTGGGAACCAGTGGTCGAGCAACAACTTTAGCTAAAAGGTAAAAACAAAACAAAAGTTTCCATCTGGAGCTCCTTTATGGCTCGCAGCTCTCATTTGCAGCTCTTAAGCACTGCAGCTCATGGTGCTTGTCACAGAAGTTTAAATCAGTCTTGAGAAGGAGAATAAAGGGGGGTTTATATATCTGCTTTAAGCGCATGTGTATGGTGTGGCGCAGCCTTCGCGAGGTTGCATACCCCTCACCAAGCCTGACGCTGATGCGCACCTCTCAAAAAATTTAACTATATGTCGCAACGACGCATAGCGTAAGCTCTGTGATTGGTCAGCTTGGTAGCACTGACAAGTGTGGGCGGTGCTGAGAGCCATTTAAACGAGTGTTTACAAGTGTTGAATCCCATGAAGGAGCTCCAAATGGAGATTGTATTTTTGTGTTTACCTTATAATTATGTTGTTGCACGTCCGCTGGTTCCCACCTCTGAATGAGCGAGTTTAAGCTACTTGTACATTAAGGTAGCATTCAGGTAAAAAAAAAACACCCATGAAGAAACTCAATACAGAGGAAAATAAAAACCTACTGCCAGCTAGCATTTCGGAAGAAACAAAAACAGCACGCAGAAGTATGAACGCACGACTATGCGCAAGGCAGGTGCCTTAGGTCATGCCAATCCTTCAGCGCAGAAATATTAACCAGCCTTAATTCATATAATTTATTTTTATTTTTTATTTTTAACAAATTCTTTCTTATCATTTGATGAGAAATGTACATGTTTTAGAACTTTTTTGTGTGTGTGTGTGTGGGGGGGGGGGGGGTACTGTACGTTAACCTATAGCAGGGGTGGGCAAACATGGTCCAGGAGGGCCAGTGTACTGCACAGTTTAGCTCCAACACTAATCAAATACACCTGAACAAGCTAATCAGTGTCTTCACGATCACTAGAAATCTATAAGTAGGTGTGTTTGATTAGTGTCAGAGCTAAACTATGCAGAACAACGGCCCTCCAGAACAGAGTTTGCCCACCCCTGACCTATAGTAAAGGAAATTAGGTGTTAGGAATTAGGGGACTATGAATATTTGTTGCTTCAAAATTGAATCATAGATTTGTTGTTGAGCAGCATGGCATCATGATCAGTGGCAAGAAGGTCACTGGTTCGAGTCCTGGATGGGCCAGGTGGCATTTCTGTGTGGAGTTTGCATGTTCTCCCTGTGTTCGTGTGGGTTTCCCAGAGCTGGCTTGTGGCTTGGTGCTTCATTCCCCTTTGGCAATAGTGAGTGAGATTTATTGTTGATGTTTTGCTTGTGGCCATATGTGGCCAGCCAGTTCAACCAGTCAAGATTTGTCAATGTTGGTCCACCAGATGATTACAATCTTCATGTCATGAATTCACAATAGTGTTGGCACTGATCCTGTTAACCATGCAGAAGGCATTGTGAATGTCATGTGTCATCCATGTCTAGTAGCAACAGTGAATGTGTCGAGGGCAGAAGATCTCTTAACAACAGCTGTATAAGATGACAAGAAACAGACCACTGATGGCTCTATCGTGAGCCAGCTGTCCCTCAAAATCTTCCGGCATCAATCACACTGCCACTGATGTGCTGTTATAAATCCTCAGCGGTGGCATCTTAAGGGGTCAACACGCTCAACTGCACCAGCGGTGCTTTATCCAGCTTAGTCAGGCTAACGTAATGTTTTCACTGTTTAACAGACTACAAAATTGATGATGCTATCGCTAAGAAGCAATTGGGTATCGCTCTCAGGGAATATTAATTAGATATATGAAGATATTTATCAAAAGTTTAAAAGTGTTTTTATTCCGTGATCTTCTTCAAAGCAATTACCCAACACTATCCAAGTATGATACGATAAGCATCTAGGTTGTTGAATGCATTAACTCTATGGGTGTCTTGCATTCAAAGCAGGAGTGAAGGATTTATTCTACTGACACAGAGGAATCAATTTGCTGCCAGTTTCATCCATTAAGTTAATATGTTAAGATGGTCATTTGGTCTTCAGCAATAGTGTATACAAAGAGCCGACTGGCAGACGGATGCCTGTGCTGGATATCCAGAGCGTTGTCTGCGTCCATATACCCTCCACTGGGCAAAAGCTGCTGGATACGGGGGAAGGTGGCTAAACTGGCTCCAATTTAACGCCTCATTATGCAAATTGATCATCTCAATTGACCATCACTCTCATAATGGCAAGGCCAGACTGCAGGGGAGTTGAGATATTTCTCCAGAAAACATCAGTTAAATGTCCTGAGAGCTAAAAATAAGATTTGGATGTGAATTGAAGGAGACACTTTAGATGGTTTTCAATGGGGCATGACTATGCAAAGTGGCAATGAAGCTAAGAGTTACCTCAGCGACCCGATGGTCAGACACCCTGAAATGTCATCTGTAATTCGGTTTCAAAGCCCAGCTGTGGCAGAAGCTCGAGTTAGATTTGACGTTGGCGCTTTTCGAATGCTGTTTTGTGCTAACCTGTTGCTGCGAATTAAGATGATGTGCAATTGCGATTATTTGCAAGCGATAGCAAGCACCATGTGGCTGAGTTGGCTCTGTCAGGGCTTAATTGCATTGATTGGCCTGGCCAGCTCTTCCTAATCTAGGATTATTATGATACATTAACAGCTGTGACTTGTTGTTTACAAGGCATTTATCAAGTGTTGTCAGTATAATGGGACAAATTCCCACCTATCACGTTTATCACTGACTGAATCAGCCCTGTCGGATCCAAATGATGAACCAATCTGGGGAAAAGGCTTGACTGGGATCCTTCAGACGATGCTGCTTCAGAACTGTCCGTTTTAAATTAGGAAACAAACCAATAGTTTTTCATATTTGATTGAAGCGAGACAAGGATAATATGTATGGTTTTGCATAATTGATGAGGGCGCATGCACTGACCAGACTGTTCAATATATAATGTGCAGTTCAGGTTAATGTGCTCTCTGAACCTTTCATACCATAATGGACTATGGATTTGTACATTCAGGGTTCAGGGAAGACAAGCTATTCTTTATGCAAAATTACAGTAAATTAATATGATTACAATACTGCTGAAAAAAATGATATTAACTTTAGAGTCTCAGTGTGTCATATTCCTTATCAGTAAATGCTCGTTAAAAACAGAAGTGAGGATTTGACAAACATATGTTGCACCAGACAGAAGAAGAGAAGAGAGCGACGGATGAAGAGAGAAGAGGGTTGTGATGCGTCAGTGTGATCCCTGGTTGTCTGAGTGAGGATGCTTCATATTCCACCGTATCGATTTCTACTTCTTTTGAAGTGGTTCCCGAAAGTGAATCATTCCAATTACACAAGAACTTGTGTGACAGCTCTGACAGAAACATTTGAATTATGACTGCAGTCGATCCATTGGCCTTGTTTGGGAACGAGGGGTTTGGATATTGCATTTTGCTCAGTCTCACAGGCACGAGGGCACAGCACATGTTGTCATAGGAGATTGCCTTTCAATCTGTAAAACGCTTTATCTGTGCAGCACTAGATCTGATTGTAGAACAACAGCTTTATACAGGTGGGACCGTTCTTTTCGCAATATATTTTTCCAGCCATCAAATGGGGATGGATTTTACAGGCCGTGTCATGAAAAGAAAAAAAGTGACCAGCAGAGTCACAATATATTTCAGTGAAAGATATTTTGCAGCTTTGTGCATTTTGAAAAATTATTTTGACTGTGTGATTGTTACGATTACTAGCAAACTAGCGACTGCAGACGGCTGGAGAACTACACACACGTCATGTTAACGAACTACATCTGTAGTATTTGCTACAACTCCCAGCATGCACCTCACACACACCAGTTTCTGTTTTCCACTGATTACACACTCAGCAGGAGGATCATTATAGACTGATTTCATGGATTATAAATACCTGCCTGATCTCACAGGAAAACACACACACTTCATGGCTGAGTCTTGTTATACTGTTTTGTGAACATTACGATGCATTTCCCATGCCTTGCTGTGTCTGACCTTTGCTTTGTTTCATTGTTTATGTAGTTTGCCACCTGTACTGACTATTCACCTGTTTACCGACCACAGTTTCGATTACTCTGCATACACCTGTTTGTTCTCTTAATAAAATCTGAATTTGGATCCTCAACTCCATTGTCCAGCATCCTCACATAACAGTAATGTCATTTGTACAGAATATTTTTTGTTTTTAATTGTGAAAAATAAACAAAAAAATAAACGAAATTAAGTCAGAATTGCAAGAAAGTTTATAAAGCTGCAATTATTTGTTGGCTGCAGTGATTTTTGTTTAATGAGAAATAATTTGTAACAAATACCAAAATAGTTTTTCCCCATCCATTTTATATATATATTATAAATAATTAATAAAAAAGTATATATATATATATATAATAAACCTGAAAAATCACAAGTACATAAGAATTCACAGCCGTTGCTCAATACTTTGTTGATGCACCTTTGGCAGCAATTACAGCCTCAAGTCTTTTTGAATATGATGCCACAAGCTTAGCACACTTGTCTTTGGGAATTTTTGCCCATTCCTCTTTGTAGTACCTCTCAAGCTCTGTCAGGGTGGATGGGAAGCGTCAGTGTACATCCATTTTCAGATCTCTCCAGAGATGTTCAATAGGATTTAGTTCTGGGCTCTGGCTGGGCCACTCAAGGACATTCACCGAGTTGTTGTGAAGCCGCTCCATTGATATTTTGGCAGTGTGCTTTGGGTCAGTGTCCTGCTGGAAGATGAACCGTTGCCCCAGTCTGAGGTCAAGAGCACTCTGAATCAGGTTTTCATTTGGGATGTCTCTGCTACCAGCACCATGGTTCACTGTAGGGATGGTATTAGCCTGGTGATAAGCGCAGCCTGGATTTTTCCAAACGTAATTTATTTTGTGGCATTCAGTCCAAAGAGTTCAATTTTAGTCTCATCAGACCAGAGAATTTAGTTTCTTATGGTCTGATAGGCCTACTGATGCATTTTGGCAAATTCCAGGCGGGGGGTGGCTTCCGTCTGGCCACTCTACCATACAGGCCTGATCGGTGGATTGCTGCACAGATTGTTGTCCTTCTGTAAGGTTCTCCTCTCTCCACAGAAGAACACTGGAGCTCAGACAGTGTTAACATTGGGTTATTGATCACCTCCCTGACTACGGTCCTTCTCCCCCGATCACTCAGCTTAGATGGGTTAGGCGTTCGCGCGTCATCGCACCCACGGCGGGATACCAAACAAGGGCAAAGAGGCGGAGAGTGAGCGGAGCTACAGACACCTGCTGGCACTTTGCTTAGACCTGGCAGACAGACTTTACTTTGGGAGAAACGCTTAATATTTTATTACCTGCGACTCGTTTGTGTTCTGACCACATGTGCTTGGCTGTACACTATATCAATAAAGTGTCTAGACTTTCAAAAACACTGTAGTAATACATTGAGCCACTAAGCATTGTTCTTATGACGTTTTTCTACAGGAGGAAAACGCGAATTACTTCCAAACACTTCAGATATAGTCTCTGTTAGTGAATGCAAGACTATTGATGAACTCCAGCATAACACTGTATGACAACGCTTCAGGTGACTGTTCTAGAGCCTACAGCTAATCAATCTGTCACATTCTAGAGTGCTTTACGGGTCTAAAGAAAAATATTAATAATAAATGATCTTAAATAAAACAGATACATTTATAGAGATGGTATACAAGTATATAACTTTACTCACATGGGAAACGAGGCCACATGAATGGGTTGTGAGCACAATTTAGTGCACACAGCATCCCATATCATCTGATAATTGTAAGAAATAAGTCCAAAAGGCAGCTGACTGTGTAAAGCCACATAAAACAAAACAAATATACAATGAATATGCCGAGATCAGTGGCTAATCTGCCAGATTCAGCTGAGGTGAAGTGACGGTGAGACCTAGCTGTCACTCAAGTGGCCACGCCCTTAATTATGCAAACTTACTATAACCTAATATAAAGGAAATGGAAGAGTTATAAAAAGAATTCACCCCCTCACAGTTGTCATGGAGGGTAATAATATCAATATGACCCAAAATCGTTCTTTGTACCAGGCTGTAAACACCTTTTTTCTGCTGTAAAGTTGGCCATTCTAACAGTGGGCTCAATTAAAATTTGCTCTATTATGGAGCCAGGACTAGCGGAATTTTGATGAATTGCAGTTTCAGCTACTTCCGTACTGGCTTCCCGAGGGAGAGCGGGAGGTTGCGGCTTGGTATAAATGTATATGGGCAGCACAGTGGCGCAGTGGGTAGCGCTGTCGCCTCACAGCAAGAAGGTCGCTGGTTCGCGCCTCGGCTGGTTCAGTTGGCATTTCTGTGTGGAGTTTGCATGTTTTCCTCGTGTTGGTGTGGGTTTTTTCCGGGTGCTCCGGTTTCCCCCATAAGTCCAAAAACATGTGGTATAGGTAAATTGGGTAGGCTGTGTAAAACATATGCTGCATAAGTTGGTGGTTCATTCCGATGTGGCGACACCAGATTAATAAAGGGACTAAGCCAAAAAGAAACTGAATAAATGAATGAATATATATATATATATATATATATATATATATATATATATATATATATATATTTATATATATATAGTGAATTGTGAGGTCCCGGAACAGATCAAGGTAACGGATCCGGCATGTTACCCGAGGATGTAGAGGTGTTGTGGATGAAAGTGAAGAGAGTTGGGGAGTCGCGGAAGAAAGTGAAAGTGAACAGCGGATGGAGGAGGAGGGGAGTTGAGGAGTGGGATAGGTAAAATTAGGTATATATATATATATATATATATATATATATATATATATATATATATAATTTGTTTCAAATAATAGTTTCAGGATGCTTAGCTTTATGTCTGGCATCTTGATAATAAACATCTCTTCTTTTTTTTAAATTCACCTTTCTTGAATGATCTACTTTTATGATATGCTACATGCAATTTTCACACTTTCCAAGCAATAAAGCAGGATGCCTTATGTTATGCAATGTCACTCTGCATTACATTGTACATGACATTATTATCCGTTCAGCTTTCAAGCATGAGGTCACCTCTGAGAAGAGAAATGAAGACATGATAGCACTCATCTAGATGAGAATATTTATCCAGTGTTGCTGTCCTCCCTCAGACTTATTCAACGTGCAAAAATCCATTGCAATGGAGCCCCACTGCGGATGACCTTCTGAATGAGAAGTGCTCCCATGCATTGACAATGAATATGCATTAGAGAGATTACAATGAGGTGACAAGGCAGGAGCTCTCATCCAAATACCAACACAGCTGGCAGCCAGCTTTTCTGAGCTGCTCCTCACCTCTTACATAAGAGCACAGCAAGCTGACAGCACCTCACCGTCCACTCATGCAAACCAAAAGATCTCTGTTACTGTCTCGGCTTTGATTCGACAAGAGTGGCTGCAAGAAAAACTTCCTAGAGTTGCACGAGGAAAGAAATCATTTCTGGTGTCAGCGTGTGGGGAATACAAGTTATTAGCTTATTATTACGATGTTAAACCAACGTGTCAAAGTAACACAACTCCCTCACCACCATCAGGAAAAGCTTTCACCATCTGTCAGACCTGAATATCCCAGGTGGCTTCATATAGCGATTCAAATCTCAGTTGGTTGCCCTTCGCTGTCAGAAAAGCACCTGAGTGGAACATCCCAAGGATGGCCAAGCTCTAGACTGGACGATGACATTTGCTAGTCTAAAAACTCATTTGAACTCATGATCAATCATAGTTGTTATTGCATAACCATGCATTTTCATTGTAGCCCACTGCATACTAAATGTTCTGGTCTAATTTTATTTTTGTTTAAAGATTAAAAGATTAAGGTTAAAACCTATTAATTAGTTCACAGTAGCTTTCCTTAGTATACACAGTGAAAAAAAACGAATGACTGAATAATCTTGTCTCAGTACCTAAACATGACTGTATATCAATATGAACTAATGATGAGTTGTCATAGAATGCACTGATACATTATATTTCAACCCAGGCTTATTTTGAAAACGTACCGCTATATGCATTTCTGGAGAGCACCAAATACGTCCCAGGAGGTATGTTTTTTTTACAGTTTTTACAGAAGCCGCTGTGTACACTTTGTGAGATCTCAAATTTCTCTCACGGGTGCCATTCACGCCTGCTGTTCTCGCATAAATCCACCAGAGGCCGCTGTCAACTGACTGACTGAACGATCGACTGACCCACCCTCATCCTTCCCCAAACCCAACCAACAATGTTAATTTACCTGCCCACCCACTTCCCTAAACTCAACCGACAGTTTTAAAAAGCATTCCAGAAAAAGAAAAGCCTTCGCCTGATTTTTCACTCATTCATTCATTTTCTTTTCGGCTTAGTCCCTTATTAATCCGGGGTCCCCACAGCAGAATGAACCGCTAGCTTATCCAGCCGCAACCCATCTCTGGGAAACATCCATACACACTCACTCACTCACACTCATACACTATGGACAATTTAGCCTTCCCAATTCACCTGTAACACATTTTTTTGGACTGTGGGGGAAACTGGAGCACCCGGAGGAAACCCACGCAAAGGCAGGGAGAACATGTAAACTCCACACAGAAACACCAACTGACCCAGCCGAGGCTCGAACCAGTGACCTTCTTGCTGTAAGGCGACAGCACTACCTACTGCGCCACTGCCTCGCATTTTTACCACATTTTCAAATTTTACCACATTCTCACTCTGCTATTTAATTGAAATTTTTGGCTTCTGTTTTAGCCGCTTTCTGGAATCGTTCTTTGCTGGATTCAAACCTCATCGTCGTGGTCAACTCCTCTCTGCGTCTCAAATCCACTGACATACATGGCGAGCTACTAGACAAACTGGTAACAGTGGGAAAGCCGTCCATACGGAGGTAATCGGTCAGCTAGTAAGCGCAAATAGGAACAGCATAAAATCACCTCATCTTAAAGATGAAATGCAGCCATACGTACTTCTGGCTACATAACTCGCACAGAATTATGTACATTCTCCAGAACTGGATATAGGGCTATATTTTCAGAATGAGCCTGTGTCGTATATTTAATTGTTCTCTGATATCTACATAGAACATATGTGGGTTTTAAAAGTGGAAAAATTACAAGCCCATTTAGAACCCTAAGATTTGCTCCTAGAATAGAAAGCTCTGTTTTGACCTTATTTGGAAGGGTTGTGAATATTAATGAGCTCTGACTCCTGGCTCTTGTATCTAATACACAGGGTGGTTTACTCTGAAAAACTTCAACAAACTGACACATGACACAGCATAAACGTGCATTAAACATGAATTCAGCAGATTACCTGTGTTTGTTGTCTCATTACTAATATACACACATCTGTTGCCTCATTACAAACGTACATGGGAAATTTCACAATATATACACACTATACTAACACAAGATACATTTAAACAGACCTTATGTCTCTTCAGTGTGGCACTGAATAAACTTCTAAGGGGCTGATCACACTAAACTTGCTTTATGCGTTGAGAGGCGCCATTTTTTAATGATTTACTAACAGCCGCGGCCGTTTTGCACACTGCTTATGTGCCCTGCGCACTTCACGCTTTAACTGCCTACTGCGCCTCAATTTTTTGCCTATGTGTGCCATGCACTTGCAGTTAAAAAAAAAAGTAAACTCTGAGCGGAAAAAAGCATGTTACGTCACTCGCGTCTTTTTCATTCTCCAATCAAAGGAAAGCAGAGGCGGGGCTTCCGTTGAAGTGCCTGCAAGTTGTAAATTTACAAGTTGTAAATAAAACAGATGCTCTTGCATTGATTTACAAAGCCAATGTCTGTGCCAATTTTGAAATAAAAGAGTCACACATACAGTTGAAGTCTGAATTATTAGACTCCCTGTTTATCTTTTCACCCAATTTCTGTTTAGCGGAGAGAAGATGCTTAACCAGGTTAATTAGGTTAACTAGGCAGGTTAGGGTAATTAGGTAAGTTATTGTATAACAATGGTTTGTTCTGTAGACAGTCGAAAAAAATTGCTTTAATGGGCTAATAGTTTTGACCTTAAAATGGTTCATAAAAAATTAAGAACTGCTTTTATTCTAGCCGAAATAAAACAAATAAGACTTTCTCCAGAAGAAAAAATATTATCAGACATACTGTGAAAATGTCCTTGCTCTGTTAAATATCATTTGGGAAATATAAAAAAAAAGAAAAAAATCAAAGGGGGGCTACAAATTCTGACTTCAACTGTACATAGGAAATACAATAAACGGTTATAAACTTAGAAAATAAGGGTAAATGGTAATCAAACACTTCTGGTGGCTTCCATTTTAATGATCCTGTGATTAAAATTTTGTTCAGATTGGCCTGGTTTTTCACTGGGATTTTACACTTTTTACACAGGAGTTTCATGAGAATAAGAAAAGCAATGGTGGTTGAGACTCACTGTATATGATTATTGTGTTTGTATTCAACTTTTATGATTCAGCTATGCCTAGGTGAATCCGTTTTTTTTTTTTTTATTCTTTGCCACCTTTAAAGTATGTAATTCAGATTTACGTACAATTACACTCAGGTAAAACATTTGTGTGTTTTTAAAGAAACAAGAATGTCTTTCTGACACTTTCGCATCAAATTTTAAAGCTTGAAACCTATTTTAATTAGTTATGATGATGATTTAAAATAGTGAGGAATGCATATAGCCCTGAGGATGTCAAAAAGTATTTCGCGGCTATTTTGAGCTTTTTAATAGTAATAATAAAATCGTCTTTCAGAGGAGAGTGTTCTTTTTCATGATCCTACTGATAAAGAAATGTATTATTCATAATCTCAAGTTCTTGTTTTCATTCCAATGAGCTCCTGCTGAAATGTGTATTTGTCTTTTTTTCCTGCACACATACACAAGAATGCTAGAAGGGAAGGCTAATCTTAATACATTTACATATCTTTTCTTGGCTGATGCTGTTTTATCTAAGTCAATTTGATACAAGGGTGCGAGCTAAAAAATGTAAAAGCTAAATAAATTGTCATGTTTTCATCAGTTTTGCATTTTTTATTTAAAAGTATAGTTCATGCAAAAATGGGGGAGGTTTTTTTTGGAGGATGATTTTTTTTTTCTTGTAGCTAAGCTGGTGGACATTGAAATCCATTAATTCATTCATTCATTCGTTCATTTTCCTTAGGCTTAGTCCCTTTATTCATCAGGAGTCGCCACAGCGGAATGAACTGCCAACTCATCCAGCATGTTTTACACAGCGGATGCCCTTCCAGCTGCAACCCCGTACTGGGAAACATCCATACACACTCATTCATACACATACACTACGGACAATTTAGTTTATTCTGTAGGGGAAACTGGAGCACCCAGAGGAAACCCACGCGAACATGGGGAGAACATGCAAACTCCACACAGAAATGACAACTGGTCCAGCTGGGACTCAAACTAGCGACCTTCTTCCTGTGAGGTGACAGTGCTAACTATTTAGCCATCGTGTCGCCCCATTGAAATTCATAGTAGCCTAGATAAACATAAACTATAGAACTCAATGGCTACCGCTGTCTAGTATACTTCAAAATTTCTTCTGAACCCCAGAAAGCTTTGTGGAAGGTGAGTAGATAACAGAATTTTCAATCCTATTGAAAATATCCATTAAATGCAAGGTTCATCAGAAAACTGTCCATCCAAAAAAGTGCTTATGTAAATGGCCACTGCAAATTGTGGGCATCAGATATTTTTAAACACCTCCACTTGAAAAACAATGTGGGCATTCTGACTCATAAGCAATGCACCAGCTGTGCGAGAGACCTCTGAAACAGCGTGAGTTTGGCAGAGAACGGAGGACAGGCTTAGCTTGGTGAGCACCAGCAAGGATGGGTCCTATCTGAGTCCCTGCAGGACTGAGAACTCGCAGTGGGAGGGATGTCTCAACTCCATCTGGCCCAGCAACGTGTGTGCCTTCATGCCGAACCGAACCAAGGTCTGCAAATTGTTGGCACAACGTGAAAGGCCTTGCATAAGGGGTGCATTTGAAAGGAAAGATCCAGAGATGTCACCGTATGTCTGTGGATATCTGCAAGCTCCTCGCATATGGCAGTGACATGTAGGTCTGAGAGTTTTACTCTTTTTCTGTGACGCATGTGTAAATGTTAACATGAGAACAGGCCTGTTGTGAGTACACACATAGTTACTGCCAAAATGTTGCCTGCTAATTCTCCAGGCTGTCCTGCGATGAACACATTCTGCCATCTAGTGGTCACATTTAAAACGAAAACAGGATATAATATGTTGAAATGAATCCAGTTTTTATATCAAGAAACTATTTTTAATTTTATTTATTTTTTTAGTTACATTTTTTCAAGTTTTTTTCTGGATAGAGGGATTTAATGACCTATAGCAGAAAACTGTGTTGACTATAAGATAGAGATGCATTTGTTGTGCTTCAAAATAACATTTTAGAAAGTAAAACAACAATATACTTTGCAATAATGTATTTTATTTATTAAAATTTCGACTTTGGAACAACTTTTTATGACTAAAACTATTTGGAACTGACATAAAATGTAATCCTAAATATTATATTAATAATGCGACAAGATCACATTATCATGTGTAATACATTTTTTACTTGGGGCACAGCTTACAAATATTACTGAATAACTATACCCACATAGCAAAATTTTTCTGTCCCAGCTCTGGCCCACACAATCAGCTTTTACTTGGCCCACATGCTAATAATAACCTATAACTGGGGCTGAACTGGGCCAGATATGTTGGTGCATCACAACTGCAATACAATTGATAAACCCATGAAGCATCGTGCTTTTTCTCGAAGCGATCTGATTGGTAGAATTTTTTTTTTATTATTCAAAAATAATAAAAATGGATAAACATGTATAAAACACTAATTTTCTAAGGTACTGTTATCAAAATTGAAAATATGGCTTAGTAAGTCTTCAAGCTTTGATCCAATTGTCTTTTCAAACTAATACCTCTTAATTATTGTCTTCTGCAGGCATTAATTAAGATTTTTTTAAAAACATAGGCATATTTAATATTTTTTTTTCAGTGTGTCTTAAGTTTAATTAATTATTATCAATAACATTTACAGTGATTCTGACTAATAAGGAATAAACCTCAGTGTGTCACCTTTTAAAACAGACCAAAACCATGCATATACTAAAAATGGCTCAAAAATAGCATGCAATTTTCTTTGGGTATGAATTTTTTAGGCATTTAAGCAAATTTTACAGGAACGCTAAGAGGTTAAATGGGGGTCAAGTTGGCCAAACTTACATGGCCCACATATCAATTATTAACATCTGGACCAAATATTTTACATTTGGCCCAAGTATTGCGTGCCGCCTTAAAGACAGTGCCACCTCTGCCAAACCAGGGCCCACATGCTGTGTGTCAATGGTGGATAAATGCTTGCTGTGCCAGCTTTATGCCAAATCTGGGCCAGCTACCTGGGTAGCACTCTAAGAACAATAATATTTATTTGTGTTTTTGTTTTTAGAGTATTAATTATTATTTTAAATCTTCAGTTTTACTTAACACGTACGTTCAAAGAATAATATGTTTTATAATTGGGTGGGCCAAATATTTTGTCTTAATAATGCCGTCTTAATTAATGGCTGATGGTCCAGTCAGGGAATCAAAACAAATACGAAATTTCTTTTCTTCTTTTGCAATTAGAAGTGCCATCATCTGTTTCATGTAATATTGGCAATTTAATTTATTTTTTAAACAAATCTGATTAGACTTCATTGCACGTTTTTTATCCTTATTATCATTATTATTATTATTGCTTGAACTGACAATACAAGAACATCCGAACAAAGTCCAAGGGATCACAGACAGGTCTTAAAACATGTCAATAGTATACATAGTCATAAGAAAAACTATAATCACATAAAAATACAAATAACATACCATTAGACAGAAAGGGAAAATTTTAATAAATAATAATTATAGTATTAATAATAATTAAATAATAATACAAAAATTATTACATTAAACTAAATTAAACAAATGAATGAAATTACAACGACACGTAAACAAATAACCATTAGGAGCTAAATTGCATTAAAGCAGCTAAAATCTTCTTTAAACACATCTGTATAATATTTCAGGAATCTTAGGTTTTTTATTCTTAATAAGATGAAGTGATTTTAGGAGGGAGATAAATTCTACTTCATTGCACGTATAATGACAATGAAGCTCTTGCTACACGTCATATTTATGGCTGTGGCTCAAAACTTAAGACGTCGCCTACAAAAACAGCATCGCCCGACGTCTGGATTCCGCCTCAAATTCCATATTTGCCTAGAAAGGGGGCCATTCAGATTTTGAAACACAGCCCATTTATGTCTTTCGATGTAGCAAACGTGTTCTTGCCTCGTTGTTTCACACTCTGAAAAGTGCTGCTTTGTTATCGTTTTTAGTTTTAAACTCAATAGTATTGGTGTAATCATCTATATTAATATTTTACGCCGTTCTTTGTTTCTCTGCCGGAATCTGAAAGACAGTTGTGGGAAGACCAACATGTCGGGCAAGAGTTTTCGCGTTAGCGACGGAGACTGGATTTGTCCTGATAAAAAGTAAGACTTGCTGTTTAATTGTTTATTAATTGATGAATATAGAAATATACATGCAGTATTAAACCCTAACTCTTTGAGGAAATGAATACAGATTGAGTGTTTCACATGCTTCAGTTAGCATAGCATGTGTTAGCTTTAGCTTGCGTTTATAGTTTGAGAATGGGCCTGTAAACGCCATGAAACGCGTCGTTATATTTTTCATTGCAAAATTTAAAATAGATTAACATCTTTCTTATAAACTGCTAGCTTTAAGTGTATTTGACAGTTAATGTTAAATGCATAATTCTTAGGTAAAGTGATTAGCTAGTTAGCAGCTGTGTGCTCTTAAGTACAATTGTATAGTTTTCATTAGTAATTGCAGTGTCTCTGGATTAATATGAAATACGATGATATTATAATAGATTTGTGTTTTATTTATATATTTTTAAGCGAGCAACTGGAGCTTCTAAATTTTGTTGACAAGTGAAAGTGGGATGGCCTGGTCTTTGTGTGTGTGTGCGCGCGCAACTAACCAGTTTTGTTCTTTTCTTTCGTTTTTAAGGTGTGGAAATGTCAACTTTGCAAGAAGAACGAGTTGCAATCGATGTGGAAGGGGTAAGTGAGCTATCTTTGTGCCAGTATTAATTCAGTTTTTTTAATGTGCATGTCACAACGCAAATGGAAGAAGATTTCAGTATTTTAATTTAATATTAGTTTAAACTAATTATTCAATTATCTTTAAACAGAGAAGACGACAGAAGCAAAGATGATGAAAGCAGGGGGAACAGAGATAGGAAAGACCCTGGCAGAGAAGAGCAGAGGTCTCTTCAGTGCAAATGATTGGCAGTGCAAAACGTGGGTATTGCAATAAAATCATAATTACATTTCCAACATGCGTTATAGATGTGACGTTCAAGAAAACTATTACTTTCTACTTCTTGTTTTACTACTTAGTAGTAATATAGCAGAATAAATTCACACAATGTAATGGTATCCTGTCATGAACATTGATTGAATAACTTGATAATGTTAGAGAAAAGAAATAAGTTAACACGTCACTTTCTCGTCCTCAGGAAAGCGTTTTTTGTTTGAGAAAACTAGCAATATGTTACGATCATTAAAGTTCAGTTGAATTTTTAACAAATTGTGACAAATGTCAAAGTGTACAGTATGTCCATAGTAGATGTAACTCTAATAATAATAGCTTTTTAATAAATAATTGCACAATTGACATTTTCATTTTAAAATAAATACAATTTGTCTAAAGTAAAACATCATATATTTGAAGAAATTTTAGGTTGTTAATAAATTGATGTTAAAGTGAATACATTAAAATATTTGAATTAATTGGACATTTACAAGTCCAGAAAAAATAATGGAAAAAACTACTGTATCTACTACTGTTAAGTTTTTAGCTAGACATGTTACATATTACTAGGGCCAGGCGGAATCTGCAGACGTTTTTTGCTATTTCTGCGGAGAATTTTGGTAAAAATCTGTGGATTTCTGCTGAATTATTTTGTGAGTATCATAACTAAAACCTTAATATATGAAATAATATCTTTTTAACTTTTATTTAATGTTTAAAATGCAAATCCAATTAGATTCACTTTATTTGGTAAACAAAGCAAGTCTCTCATATAATATATCTACTAAATGACTGTAAATATTACTGTACAAACTGCATTGTACATAAATCAGATGAACATTTTCATATTACTCAATAATATTACTGTAATTAATTTAAAAAACTGAATAAAAATTGATTTACACATTTACTCAAATAAATATACAGATTTAATGATGGGCTCAAAATCTGTGGAATTCTGTGCCCGCAGATTCTGTGTGGGCATACATATTACCAAATATATCAGTGGATACTTATGTAGGTATTTCGGGTTATGCTGGCTTAGACCAAGAGGTATTCTGAGCTAATATGGTTCCCACACAAGGCTTTCCCATTACTAAAAATCAGCAAGAAGCATAATAGCAATTGTTCCAGCAACTATGCAAACCTTCCGCAATTAAAGACTCAACATTGTTTCCAATTGTTATGTTAACTTTAACATCCCAACTCAGCAACTTGCGAGTCCTTCAAATCTCCCGCTTTTAAATATGATTTGTTCATGATGACCACTTTTCTTAATTACTGAAATGACAACCAAAATAAAATGAAGCCAGACTGATTAGATTTTTATTTGAGATCCTTGTAATAAACCATTTTTTTTATCTAGTTGTGGAAATGTTAACTGGGCCAGAAGATCAGAGTGCAACATGTGTAACACTCCTAAATATGCCAAACTGGAGGAAAGGACAGGTATATCTTTCTTTTTAAAATAGCAAATTTGACATGTTGACTGCAGTAGTATGAGTTTGTGGCTTATATGATGTGCTTGATGTTTTCAACAGGATACGGAGGAGGGTTTAACGAAAGAGAAAATTTAGTCTACAATGAGCGAGAGGAGTCTGATGGTGAATACGATGAGGTCAGTGTGTGTGGTGGTGTTTTATTCCCCCCAGATATTAACATAATAATCAGACTTGTTCAGTTTGTATGCTACTTTTGACAAAATATTTTTTTCTGGTCTTTTAAACAGTTTGGGCGCATAAAAAAGAAGTTTCGTGGGAAAACCAAGAAGGATAGTGATAAAAAGGAGGAACCAAAAAAAGTTGATCAAGACGATGATGAAGAGGATGACGAAGATGATGGGGATCTTTCCAAATACAAACTTGATGTAAGATGTTACTCTCAGAGCTATATTGACCACACTGTTGATCAAATGACTGCAACAGTTGGAAAAGGTCGGGTTCAAAAAACAAACTGGATTGAAACAACTATTTTAACTTTATTAGGATGACGATGAAGATGACGATGATGCAGATTTGTCCAAGTATGATTTGGATGACAGTGAGGAGGAGAAGAAAGGGAGTCATTCAGGCTCCACGCACTCATCTTCACGCTCGTCCAGTTCAAGTTCCCGGTCTAGGTCCAGGTAAAAGGGTACAGGTCAAGGGTAACTCCAGGCAAATGTCAGTATCAGCTCAAATCTTTATTCAAATCTTATTGCATTAATCTGTTTTAATGTTAATTATTTTGTCTCTTTCCCTCTTGGCCTGCTTTTAGTATTTTTAGACACGTTTTGCCTCTTTTAACTGCCTTTTTTTCTGAAATGATATAAAACACGATGTTGTCTCATCAAAGTGATCATGCAAATTCAGTGCTTTTCGATTGTTTTGGAGGTAATTTGTGCAGTCAGCAGCATTACCTGAAAGGGTTTAAAGCCTTGTTTTATAATTATAATATATGTTATAAGATAATAAGATGTTTTAAAGCACAAAAGACCTTTTATGCAAGCCTCAATGATAATGATAAATTGTGTTCTTTCAATGCTCGTCATTTGATTTTGGATTTTCATCAGGAGCTCTTTAACTTTCTCATAAAAAATTGGAAAATATGTGGTGTTTTTGTTGACGTCGATATTTTGCAGATCCCGGTCCAGAAGCTCATCCAGCTCCAGATCTCGCTCTCGATCCAGGTCCAAATCCAGGTGAATGAGGTCACATGCACTCTCCAGGAGAGAGAGTGTGTGTGTGTGTGTGTACGAACAGACTGTGGCTGTAGTGAACTATTTATCTTCAAATTTGAATCGCTCCAACAAAAGAATTGATTTCGCATTACCAATCTGGGAAGACATATAAAGTGGACTTTTTTTCCTATCTACATAGCCATCGACAGCTTTCTTGTGCCTTTTTATAAGATTTGATTAAGTGTCACTGATCTGGTTACCTGGTAACACTGTGACATCTGTCAGGCAATTATAGCTCGTACAGTTTCTCTGACAGGTTCAGCTTGTTCTTTGGAAAAGTTCAGTCAGTCAGAGCTGCAATTTTGCTTTAAGCAGTTGTAGTATTTAGAGGGATTTCATTTCAGTCTCTAGTAGTGTTATTATAGTAATCTGTGTGTGCCATGTTGGTTGACCTCATGTGAATGCTTATTTATCCCCTTTGAAAGATCCAGCTCCAGATCAGGAAAGGGTTCTGCTTCCTCAAAGAAGAGGTCTCGCTCTCCATCGTCATCCCCTGAAGGAGGCCAGAAGAGGAGTCGTTCCAGATCCTCCTCTGGTGGCCGAAAAAAAAGGCGTGCACGATCTCACTCGTCTGAAAGGTTTGGTGTAACACATGGTGTCCTGGATACCAGGCGTCCTTCTGCTTTATACACTGGACTCAGTGATAAAACAGTACATGATTGAAACAATCTGCTTTTCATTGGACAATACTTTTGTTTTGATGTCAAATCACTTAATCAGTCACGGTCTTTTTCTTTTTCTCTCTCCTCTTTCCATCTCTTTGTAGACGCAGAGGCTCGTCTGGATCATCTCACTCTGACTCAAGCTCAAAACAGAAATGATTAACAAAAGAACCGGATCTTTCTAAAACTGCATGTTTTTTTTCTCCTCCAACTCCAGTTTTTGTGCTATTGCAGCTAACCAACTGTTTGAATTCACACTGATTTCCATGAAAAGCAAACCTGTGCACCTGTTCACCTAACCTCTTAAGTTTTCTGCTAAAAAAATTTAGCCAAATCTCTCAACAGTATATCTCAAGGTGTAAAGTCCGTAGTTTAAGTGGATTTATCGATCATTTAGTGACTGTATACATGGCACATATCTTCTGACATTTACCTTTTGATATGAAATTATGCAAATGATATTGCAGAAGTAGATTTATCCAACCATTGTCAGATATTCTTGCAGTCAAAATAATTAGTTCATTCACAAAACATTTGTTGATTTGAAAAAAATACTTCTCCAGATGCTGGTTTAATGGCTAATGTTAAAATACTGATGGCATCAAAGTCAGCGATGCCAGCATCTGAAGGATAGAGGAAAAATTCCCTCTTGAGGCTTAACATTGCCTTTAGTAATTGTGTGCATAAAAGGTAAGTATGTTTTATTTTTTTGTTTTTTTTTAAACTTGGAGAATTTACTTTTGGCAGGACAGATGAAATGCAATTTTGGTTCCTTGTGTGTATGTCCTATTTTGTTTAATTTTAAGCATAACTTTGCGGAATTACTAAATGGTTTAAATTGACAAACGCAAGTTACAAATAAAGTAAATTACTTTTTCTCTTCTCTTTTTTTCCCCCTCTGTGGTCAAATCAAATTTGGAACATGTAATCTGAAATATTTTACCACCCGCTTCTGACATGAAATATGAAAATGTTTTACTGTTAAAAGACATGAGTGTAACCAACATGAATAAACTTGTTAATCTGAAACAGTCTCATGGTGATGTGAAATTATAATTTTTTATTTTTTCTCAAAATGTGCGCTCTCTGTGTAATAAGAGTTTCTAATCTTCTACACACACTAAGTTTATATTAAGTTACATTTATATTTGTTACAGAACTGTAGATAGATTTTCTGGTATAACTACAATAAGGTTCCATTAGTATGTGTTTATTAACGTGAACAAACAGTGCATTTGATACAATATTTATCGTTGTTATTGAAAATAAAGTTAATTGCTCAAACACAAGCACAAGTTTGAATTTTAATAATGCATTAGTAAATGCTGTGAAATTATTCATTCTTATTTCATATTAGTAAATATTAATGAATCCTGATTGTGTAATCAGTATTCATCTAGGTTAAATACTATTTTTTTTACATTTGAAAACACTGAATTTAGTATAAAAAGTTGAATAAATAAAGAGTTCAGATGCAAAAACATCTAAGTGTTGTTTGAAATTTCAGTAGAAAATGTAAAATTCAGCCTCCTCTGATTATGTTCAGTTATTTCACTTTAAAGACCCTGAAAACAACTTATTTTTTTGCCATAAAAGATTAATTACTGAACTTACACAGCAGCCTGATAAAATAGCTTATTTTAGAAGAACATTTCAGATGGCATTTATAGGTTTTTGCATCTGAACTCTTCAAATATACTAGCTATACACGCTACTGGAAACAACATTTTTGGACGATTTTTATACTACGTAGCCAATTGTGGGGAATTCGTTAGTCAAATTCGTTGTTAAATTTTCCTTGTCTACTTGATATAATAACGTATCTGCTGGACGTGGTTTTAGATGAATGTATAAAGCTCTGTAGTTTCTAATGATGTGAAGAGAAGTGTTTCTCGTGCGCTAGGTGGCACTTGTTGCGTTCATACCATCCGTGAGCTATCCGTGAGGATCATCAGAATTAAACTGTTATCCATTGTTTACAGATTTGTCTAACGTACGAATCTTGCATTTTGTTTGAAATACAGAAATACGTGTTCTCTTGGAGGAACTTCGTTGGTTAAATGTAAATGTGCTTGCTATTACATGCGCACCGAACAGAAAAAAAAAACCCAAACAAACCAAGGAACACGTAAATTTACGCACAAACAACAACTGTTAAGGTAAAAATATTCTTTGTGGGTCTTAACATTATTTTTTATGTTGCTCTCCGAGTGTGTTTTACATTTCCATAAGGGTCCCGCCTCTGTGTTTATAGCGCGCGCGCTCGGCCAAAAGTGAGACAGAAGTGAAGCAGACTTCAGTGAGGACCCTACCTGTTTCCAACGGCCATGAACACGCTCCCTGAAAAAGGATGGCATCAAAATGTAAGTCTTCAACTGTCTCGCTACAAAACCTGACTGCTGGAATCATGCCGGACTCGAACATCTCCAAATCTTCACAGGACAGCCCGGGCAGGAGCGGCAGCTGCGGCTCGGTGTCCGTGTTTTTCCCCATTACTATGATGGTCACTGGAATGGTCGGAAACTCTCTGGCGATGCTGCTTGTTTATAGTGCGTACAGAAAAAAGGAGAACAAAAGGAAGAGATCATTTCTGCTTTGCATCGGTTCATTGGCGTTAACTGACCTTTTCGGACAACTTCTCACAAGTCCGATAGTCATCTCGGTGTACAGGGCAGATATGAAATGGGACCGCGTGGACCCATCTAAAACTCTCTGCGCCTTCTTTGGGGTTTGCATGACCACTTTTGGCTTGTGTCCTCTCTTTTTAGCCAGCGCAATGGCTATTGAGAGGGCCTTGGCCATTATTGCGCCTCACTGGTACTCACATTACATGAAAACCAGTGTTACCAAGCAGGTCCTAGTCATCATTTGGTGTTTGGTTTTGCTCTTTGCCTTGTTGCCCATTGCTGGTGTTGGAGAGTACACGTTGCAGTGGCCAGGCACTTGGTGCTTCATAAATACTGGTGACAAGGACGTAACGGGAAATACGTTTTTTGCCACGACATTTGCGGCTTTGGGGATATTTTCACTGCTGGTCACTTTGTCGTGTAATGTGGTGACCATTCGTGCGTTGGTTACACGATGCAAAACCAAGGCAAGCTCGACCCAGTCATCCAAGCAGTGGGAGAGGTTGACGACAGAGACTGTTATTCAGTTGATGGGCATTATGTGTGTGCTGTTGACATGCTGGTCACCTCTACTGGTATGTATCATATCAGCTTTTGCCAGATGCACTTGCCGCAGTTATCAGATGAAAACTTGCGTGGAATCATTCAATGCTCAAACCTAAATGTTACAAACTAAACTACTGTTTTTATTGGAATATTAATTTCTAGGTAAAAGTTAACTCAGTAAATAGTCTGTTTTCCAAATTTATACTAACAATAACTAAATAACGCATTCAAAATTAACTCATAAATTTATTGTCAAAATATAATTAAGCATTTTAACAGTGCATTGGACTTGAAACAGAATGATTCTGACAATGTTTTGTATAAAACAGGTTAAAAAAAATAAATGTCTGTGATGGTTACAGAAATTAAAATTGTGCAGTTTTACCTCAACACATTTTTACAAATATAAAATATGTATTGCAAAAATCAGTCCAAGGCACTCGAAAAACGTTGAAAAAATATTAAAATCTAAAAATATGTTATTGTATTAAATTATATATAATATTTAAATAAATGTTCAGCCATGTGAAAAAAGACTTTAATATTTTTTTCACATTTTCCGAGCACCTTGGATTGATTTTTGCTGTTTATTCTGATGAATCTCTTACCCAACGAGCACCAACACATTATTTAAGCTACCCCTAAACACTTTGTAACATTTGTAAAAAAAAATTAAAAATTTTACAACTGATTAGGCGTTACAACATACAAAAATGAAAATTCATTTTTAGATCCTGTACAGATTTCACTTACGTGTTATTTTATTTTAATATTTATAATATGCCTTAATTTAAGTGAGAATTGTATGTGAACATGGAATGTACATTCTTTTAAAAATCCATACAGAGCATGAAGAAATGTTTTTTTTTCCCATGTAGCATTCATGCAGCATGCCTACGATTATGAAGTGTCTCCTCCCATTTTGCAGGTCCTTATGTTGAAGATGATCTTGACTCACACATCCTCTCACCATTGCTATTCTGCTGGATCTCTGTCACCCCAGGAATTGCAGAAGGACTGTAATTTCTTTCTCACAGCCATACGGCTGGCCTCGCTCAATCAGATTTTGGATCCATGGGTTTACCTTCTCCTAAGAGAGATTCTCCTGAGGAAGTTCTGCCAGGTGGCCAGCGCAGTTTCCAAGTGCTCACTGGATGTGCAAAAACAAACTCAGTGTCCTCTGGATGTCCAAAATAAAAAGGCTATTCAGAACGATGATGCTCACAAACAGTCCTTGAACATGGAAAACAGTATCTTGAACGGGGGATGTGAAGAACAGTGACTTGACAGTGGTACAAAAACTGAACAATTTTTCCAGAATCACTGTAATGACAAAGGGCACAATCACCCAATAATTATCAGAATAACAATCATGTGTTGAAGCTGTGGGTTGTGGTATTGATGTAGGGTGATGTCAGCATGCAACCATGCAAACGTGTCACTCTTGTGCCGCTGTAAGTCAATAGATTTGTTCGCGGTTACTCAGCAACCTTTGAAACAAAAATGCCAAGACTTTACAAATAAGCTTTGTCATTGAACTTGAAAATATCAGGCATGATTAAATTGTCTAAAACTCATATAAAAGATGAATATACATCTGCTAGAGGGAAAAAAAAGTGTTCAAATGATGCAGAACCCCTGCATATATAACAGCAATATTATCAAATTAAATTTGGTTAAACAAAAGCAAAACTATCGACTGATGTTTGCCAGCTCCCATGGAGGCTGATTATACTTTAAATTATATTTAGTGTTGGTACTATATAGCAAAATCCTTTTATTGACATGCCAACTGCAGGCAAAAAAAAAGAAGGAATCTTATTTAAATGCTTATTTATGGTGTTATGCAACATTTCAGAGCTGTTTATTTTGCAGTAACGGACTGAATGGTCTCAAATACCTTCCTACAAACTTCTGCTTTGCATATTTTCACTCATTTTAAAGCCTCTTATGAACTTTTATTTACCCTTATTGTGTGCTTTTCTCAATGCCAACCCTGCAGAGCTCTTTTTTCAAGCTGATAACAGTGGCCGTGGACATTTAATTGAATTCCGTGCTTGAATTTTTTAAGCTAACCTGAGCGAAGGAAATGGAAAAGGGAATGGCTTTAATTCAATAGTTTGATGAGATGATTTCTGGCCTTGGAACGACTTCTTTCAGAGTGTTAATTTAATGGTTAGTTTGCCTCAATGTGCTTCATATTTTTTATGTGTGATGTTCTTGATAATATCAGTCATCATCATAAACCAAACACCTTTAAAATACAAATAGAAGGCAATTTAGGCAGAATGACGAGGATTGCTTTGTTAACCAGGTGATCAAAGCTTTGTTCCGTTGTTATTTTCCAACCTTTTAGCAGTGAATTATGTAACATTTGAGGTAGTTTGTGGGTAATGAGCTTGTGCAGCTGTTTTATATTATTCCTGGCTGATAAGATGACATTCAGAAATTTTTGTTTGTTTAATTTTAATTGAGCATACATAAATTATTGCCAAGCATGATGGAAGCTGTTCTTCTAATTGGGCTCTTCAGTTGCACATCTGTAATCATGCATCTTACGGAGTGTGACTGAACATCATCTTAGCATATTATATGTTCATTCTGTGCAGTTAGTTATTGATTATAGAGGACCAATGGATGATCAGCTATGCTCAACCACAGATCATATATTCACAGTATTAGAAGGAATAAGAACAATTACGATCAGTAATTTGTCAAAGGAAAATGAGGATCAAAAATGGTTTTCCAAGTTTTTCCCATATAGAAATCTGATACATGGGAAAAAATGCTAATTAAATATATGACATTCATATTTGGATTTCATATATATATCATTTATATACATAGATAATTTATATACATATATATTATACATATATATATATATATATATATATATATATATATATATATATATATATATATATATATATATATATATATATGCATGTATGTATGTATTTAAACACATATATATATATAAACACACATATATAAAACAATACAGCTAATAGGAAGATATAGGTGCATATCTGTAATTCCATTGGTTGAAAAATCTATATGTACATTTTTTCAATATATTGAAATATATGTTGCATATATGATGTACTTTATATATGTGAAATCCAAATACATATTGCCATATATCAGATTTCTATGTGGGTTCAAAGATCTGTTTTTACAAAATATGTTGTATATATCTTTGTGCCTCAGATTCTTTGAAAGCAGCCTAAATCCCCATAGCACTGAAAATGTTTGTGGCAGTGATTTTACACCCTGCCGATTAAAAGAAAACGAGCGAGGAAGATGCCAAAGCAGTGTCTGGGGGAAAATAGAAAGGCATTGTGATGTATTTTCTTAGAGGTCAAAGCTCTATAAAAATCGATCAATCTGAAAAGGTGTCGTAACCAGTGGATGTATTTGGAAGATTGCATAAGGCAGAGAGAAATTGCAAGTTTCCTTCAAAAATAAAAAAGAGCTTTTGGCACATCCAAATAATAACATCAGAGAAAACGGTGATTACAGATTGCGAAATGTTATGGATTTTGTGCATAGCTGTGTAAGCCGAATAAATGTATTCACCGCTTGACATATGCTCTCAGGCAGTGATTACTGAGTAAAATTAATGAATCTGACATGGGACTTAATTAATGGTGAAATGAACACAGCTCAGACTGCACTGCACTGCCTAGTCATGCTTAACTAGCCGTTGTCTGCTTGGAAAACTGCTGAATTGAGCAATGGAAAATAATATGAATGCATAATATTGCTAATGCAGAGGCGACAAGGTGGCTCAGTGGTTAGCATTGTCGCGGCACAGCAAGAAGGTCACTGGTTCAAGTCCCGGCTGGGTCAGTTGGAATGTCTGTGTGTAGTTTGCATGTTCTTCCCCTGTTTTGGCGTGGATTTCCTCCAGGGTTCTCAGATTTCCCCCATGGTCCAAAAACATGCGCTATAGGTGAATTGAATAAACGAAATCGGTCGAAGTGTATGTCTGTGAATGAGTGTGTAAAATATATGCTGGATAAGTTGCCGGTTCATTCACCCCTGATGAATAAAGGGACTAAGCCGAAGCAAAATGAATGAATATTGCTAATGCATTGCTAATTTAGAAGTCCTGGTGTATCAGTACGCAGGTTTGTTGTCAGTTTCGCCCGTGCTTAGAGCTGATACACAAGGTGACCATTCAGTTCTTTCTGTATATGAACATATCTGTTTTCTACACTCTTAAAAATTAAAGGTTCCAAAAGGTTGTTTCTTTTTACAGCAATGCCATGGAAGAATTGTTTTTGGTTCTCCATAAAATCTTTCAGTGAGAATATTCATAATTATCTTTTTTATTATTATTATTATTATTATGTAGAACCTATGGAATTTCCAAATGGAGGATTTCACTGTGATACCATAGAAGTGTCTTTTATGGTTCCCCAAAGAACCTTAGAGTGAACAGTTCTTTAAATAATTATTTTTCCTAGACTAAAGAACATCTGAATGATCTAAAGAAGCTTCTGTGCACTAGACAGATTCCACACACTCAGAAATAAGGTACAAAATTGGTCACTAGGGCCATACATGTGGACATTTAGGGTACACATTTGTAACTTTAAGGTTCATTTTTGTACCTTTAGCTTACTATGAGGTACACATTTGTACCTTTAGGTACATTAATATGTACTTTTAAGGACCTGTCAGGAACAAAAATGTACCTTTTGAAAAGGTACTGTCCCAATGACAGATATTGTATCTTCATTTCTGAGAGTGCATGAATTTAAAAGTTTCTTCAAGGAACCATTAATGAACCTTTATATTTTTGAGTGTAATGCTGTGCTGGACACTGGAGTTATGTTGCCAAAGCCATTTTATCTGAGTTTCTTTCATATAGAAAGGTTTATATTCATATTATTATTCCGTCATAATGTACTCAACCCTTATGAACCCATCTGGCTTTATCTCTGAAGGAGAGCTTTCAGTGTTTTTTCTTAAAGCAGCATAATAGTAAAAGCACATCGGTTCGTCACACAAAGCAAATGTATTGCTTCAGAAGAAATATATAATTAATGCAAAAATAGCATGGGCTGCTTTTATGATGCTTTTGAGTACCAGTTGAGTATCCAGTCACTTTTACAAAAAAACGTCCATTCATTCTCATTCCAAACAGTTTGTTTTATGTAGCGCTGGAGGGGGAACTACCTGTAAATGTATAGCACAGGAAACAGAAAGAAAGTCATTTGAATTTGGAGCTGATCTATTATTCTAGAATCGAATGCAAAGACGGTTTAAAGTGCATTTTAAGCTCTCGAGAACATAAGATGTAGTATTGATCAATCTGTAATCATAATTCATTGTATACTGTATGTGCAGGCAATAAGAGTTGCCAGGTGATGTTTGCATGTGAAGCCACCAGCAAATCATTTAAGATCATAACGCACTGTGAATGTCCTAATGCCAGATGCCAAATCGCAAATGCCCGGTGTGGCAAGTCTGCATTAAAAACAACAGGGTTTCATGAATGTATTACAACTTTTACATTTATTAGTGTTGTAAAGACAACGTGCGCAGCTCCAGGACTCCGTTCGCAGCCAGAGCTGTCATTAAGCTTGTATCAACAGATGGTCGTGGCGCTGCTTGTGTGTTTTTTTGATAAGAAGTGTTTGCATATGCTTGCAACTGTTTGACATGTCTGCTAAACTGCCCTGATGTGCTCGCCTTGTAATGGTGCTTCTAAAGTGTATCATTATTTGATTCTGCGCCGCCTCTGGTTTTCCATTCGCTGGGATATGGACGGCCATTCGTGCCATTATCATAATTGAATCAAAAAGGGAGTTGGGGTGCACCAAAGTGCTTGTGTAATACTACGCTACCCCATCCACATTTTGCACAATAACCCTAATTGGGAGTGCTTTGAAACATTTTTCATCAGATTTTTTATTGACTTTTTTGTTCAGGAGATTGTTCAAATCATTGTATTGATTGATTGTATTAAACCAGTCACTGATTCTTCAATGACACATGAATATTTATAGCTGTTATTTTGGCTGGATAACGTGGCTTTTTCATGTGTAATACTGATATATGAATAATTAAAGTATTAAATTAAAAAAAAAGTCAAATTGAGCAGCATTAATCAGAGCTGATTTGCATGTCTGATTTGCAAGTAATCAGAATACTTTATGCCTTTTGGCTTCACTGTGAAAAAAAAAATTGTTTACTTTATTGTCAAAAAAAGTGATTAAACCTGTTGCTTTTATAAGCAGTCAGTTGACTTTACTTAACAAATTCAAGTAGATATCGTTGCAGCCCGGAGACCACCAAGTGGGAGGTTTTACACAGCAAGTAAGTTGGGTGACCTGCAAGTGGGATGTGGACTAGGTTTAGTTGGTGTAGGTGGAGTACTGTAAGGGGTAGGTGTAGACGTTAATAAAACACAACAGGTTACTTTGAGGTTAGGTTTAGGGTGGGTGTAGACATTCACTCCACGTAGCCCACGTAGAGCTGGGCAATTGGGCCTAAAATCTAAATCTTGATTAATTAAACATTTTAACTTGATTATTATTAAGGAACGATTATTTTATTTACTTATTTAATTTTTTTTTTGCCCTTGTAGTTTTCTAACAGGTTTTGTACAGTAAATATGCTCACATATTACAAGTGAGAGTATTTTGAATAAAGTGTGCATTACTTGATGTTAAAATAATTAAAGGTAACACACTATCTACTATATATAATTATTTATTGAAAATGAACATTGAACAAATGAAATAAAACACCCATTGTCTCAGATGAACAGTGACTTTTTTCTTATAATAAAGTGAAAATAAATACTTTGCACTTTTGGAAACAAAAATATTTTCAATGTTTTTCATATTAAAAGTAGAAGGTATAGGGTACCTATAGTATAGTAGGGTATGCGACCGCACGAAGGCTGCGCTGGACTATATGCGTGTGCTCAACACAGAAGTATAAACCAGTCAGAGCGGGGTCATGTGATCCCACACACGGTAGGGAAAGTAATTGAAAAAATTGGCCTGGAAAAATTTGTTTGATTCTGAATGTCGATTATGATTACTTTTTGATTAATTGATACTAAATCAATAGAAACTCAGTATTGTACAGCCCACTTGGAGTTCAAGTCCCACCCACTAAGAACTGGCTCCGACCTCTATTTATACTCTTTTCAACAAATTGAGTAAACCCATTGCCTTAAAATGATTAAGTAAATAACATATGTGCATACTTATAAAAATGAAGTTAACAATTCCAAGTTCAATGGGTTAGTTAGTAAAGTCAACTTGAAGAAACGGTTTACAAATTTTTACTCAGTGTAACTAAACAAATATATATATTTGATGTTTTGAGATTTATTTTTTAAAATCCAGTGCTTAAGAGACAGAGCAAGCAGTTACAGAACTGCACTGTTATAAATATCTATTTATTAACAGGTTCATTTCATGATTAACAGTTTGTTTCTGTTTATTGTTGTGAATTGTATTATGGGATATTGATCTCTGTTCTTTCGACTTTTGATGATGAAAATTCAACTGTGTATTTTATCAAAGTGACTATTACTAATGTTTAATAGGTTACTAACTATTACTAAGTTTTATAGTGGTGGGAAACAATATGTTGTATAATATAGAGAGAATTAGGTCTGCAAAATAACCGTAAAAGTTCTGGCAGTTTATTACCAAGTTTTTGTATGGTAATTTACAGCACCAAACTAGACAATATATCGCACGATTGAAAATGTCAATAGAAGTCACTTTTTCAATTTTTTCAACATCAAAAGTTGGAGAAAAGATCAAGGTCCCACAATGCAATTAAAAGCATAAATTAATAATAATGATGAAAACATGAATCACAAAATATAGACAATTGTTAATTTACAGACTTTTTACCGTGGGATTTATTCTCCTATAATTGGTGTTCAAAACTCTCAACCTTTTGCCTTTTGAACATTCTGCAAGATAATTCTTTCAGAGTTTCACAGCAGAAAGAAACTGAAGAAAAAAACATGAATGTGAGTTAGTAATGACAGGAAATACAAAAAAGCATACTTTCATTAAAGTTTACATGAATGTTGTGGAAGGTTCATTTCGTTGTGGTGACCCCAACACTATCTCACGGCAGTTCGTAACTTTTTGATTTAGTGGCTAATTCGTATGAAACTGTGTGATCTCATTTATATTGTTTAGTATGATTTGCTCATCCTACAATGCTGGTTGGGTTAAGAGGTGAGGTTTGGTTTCATACCTCCATTCAAAAGGAATTTGTACAAATTTGCCACTAAACTGACTAATAGTAAAATAGTTATGTTTCCTCAGGCTGGTGTCATCTGATAAAGCAGGGAATTAGCCGTAATAAGTAATACCATGAGTGAGTGAGGGAAAGCTGTGTTTGTATTCAAAGATCTTTGTTGAATCTAAATTTAATTATAATAGAAGTGTTTCCAACAACACATAGGGCTCCATTTTAATGATCTAGGCACAAAGTCTAAAGCGTATGGCGCAAAAGCATTAATGTCCAAATCCACTTTTGCTATTTTAAAGATGGAAATAATACACTCTACGCCCTGGCACATGGTTTAACAGGATTGTGCTTATTATCTTAATGAGTTATGGGTGTGTTTTGAACATAACATGCATTAAACCAATCAGAGTCTCATCTCACATTCCCTTTAAGAGTCAGCTGCATCGCACCATGGAGCATTTGCTATTTATATGGCGGACTTTGTAAGTGAAAAAACTAAACACTTCACTAGCGAGAAAACAGTTAAACAGACCATCTGCAGTGTGAGGATAAAAACGAGCCTCCTCCATTCAGCCTCTTTACTTTCTTTTTATTTTCCATTTACTCTTTACTCCTTTACTTTCATGGATAAGGAAACTGAAGACATCCATTAGCCTACATATTTAATTGTGCTTGTTAAGCGCTAAGATTTGTTTCAAAACTATTTCTAAATTCAGTTCTAATTTCCAGCAAACTAATAAATGAACAATAATAACGAAGTGGGATCAAAAAACTACTAGTTATACTGACAGGTGTTCACGTCTCCTTTTGAGACCGAAACACCCACGAGTCCACACAAAATGGCACAAATGGATTTGCTATTTAAGCAACATGGTACAAAACATGAAAATTAAGGTTGCGCTGGTCTGAGAATAGCAACAAATCGCACTAAACACGTCTTGCGCCTTATTGCGCTGGGTGTATGATATGGCCCATAGTGTTGACCACTATTTATTTATTCAACAAACACATTGAACATATTCTACATTTCTTTGTGTGTGAACTTCATGCATCTCTGACAGGCAGATATTTATGTATTGTTCTTTCAGTATTTTTTCCTTCTTGTGTGTGAGAGCATTTTCCATTAATTACAGCACAATCGTCTCTGTTATCAGACTTGTCTTTTGTCTCAGTGCTAATGAGTTTGCCATTGCGTCTGTAATTGAAAAAAGACATAACAACATGCCCTTTGGCCATCTACTAATCAACTGCAAATGTTTAATTTGTTTACTGCAATCTAAAATGAAATAAGATTTAATGAGATTAAAGGGCATCTCGTGGGTTGCCTTTTATAAATAATACTATAAGCTGAGTAATTATTATAAATCCTGTCTCTGAAAAGCAGTGCAGCTGAAATATTTGGATGTAGTGTAAAAAAAATGAGAGCATTGGATGTTTGTCGTTTATTTAGTAATTTAAAAACAAAGATAAAAGAGAACAAAAATAGCGAGTACATCACAAGATAACAGACCAAAAGGATGTTCAATCCATTAGTGGCTACACTGAAGATTCAGCATCTCTCTCAATACTGCACAACCAGCTAATGTGTATAATGGCTATCTGGCAGTCAGGCTCTCTGCAGCTGCACTTGTGCCAAGATGTCTACCAGAAATCAATGGAAAAAGAATACTAAGTTTCCTCAATTTGCATGTAGTTATATACTTTGCATACATACATTTTGCAAATATTTAGAGTTGTTCATTCAGTAATTAATTTTCCTTCGTCTTAGTCCCTTATTTATCAGGGGTCACCACACCAGATTGAACCGCCACCTATTCCGGCATACGATTTATACATCAGATGCCCTTTCCAGCCGCAACCCAGAACTGGGAAACACTCATACACTCTCACATTCACACACTACGGCCAAATTTGTTTACCAAATTCACCTGTACCGCATGTCTTTGGACTGTGGGGGAAACTAGTGCACTTGGAGAAAACCCATGCGAACATGAGGAGAACATGCAAATTCCACACAGATATGCCAACTGGCCCAGTCGGGACTCAAACCAGCGACCTTCATGCTGTGAGGCAACAGGGCTAACCACTGAGCCACCGTGCTGCCCATTTAGAGTTGTTGTGAGTGTAAAATACAGTTTTTCATTATTGGTCCATCAAAACACACTCACCAGCTACTTCATAGGTACATCTTGTACAGTAATGTACACTGTTTTACCTTCATTTACTTTATTCTTTTATGGCATTGTGATTTAACAAGGTGCCGGAAATGTTCTTCAGAGATTTTGGTTCATATTGATATGATAACATCACACAAGATATGATATGGGTAGCACTCTAACCCTACACTTACCATGACTATTATTGTGATTTTGGCCATTTAGTACTTATAAAGTATGATCTTATTCTACATCCCTAATCCTACCGAAAACCTATACCCAAATACTACTTTATTAAGTATTACTAAACTACTGCTATTAACTATTAATATTGAGGTAAAGCTGTGCATTAATGGTTATTTAATAGCAAGAATTGTCCCTTAAAATAAAATGTGACCAAGATTTGTCATCTGCTTATGTATGATGCAAATCACCTGTTCCACCCTGTACTAAGACTCTATAGTGACTCTGGAGGCCATTTGAGTTTTAGTGAACTTGCTGTCATGTTCAAGAAAACATCTTGATGTTATCCTGCTGAATGTAGCCGTCACAAGGTGGTTGTACTGTGCTCATAAAGGCATGTACATTGTCAGTAACAATACTCAGGTAAAACCATGTGCGAAAATGTAATCCATACCTGATCCCTGCCTATAAACCTAACCCTAAATGTAAATTTTCCTAATAACAGAGGGGATTAAAAGTCGAATAACAATGATGCAGAAGCATATAACATTAACTGTAAGCCTAAAATAAGGATTGTGTAAAGTCAAAATCGACAATGTTTATTTTGCTAGAGCACGTTGTTATTATTTAGGTAAACAATTAATCAGGGGAAGTTAATTTACTGAAAAAAAAGGTTTGTTTTTGTAATCTTCAATCAAAATCTGACCATTTGCTTCCACATTTGGAGTGGCTGTACTTCTCTTAAATAGTTTGTTTAATTATCTGTTAAAGTTGAAAAGTTGCTTACACTTTTATATCACTGTGTTGATGTACTTCCAATTGAAAGGGAATAGTGAGTAAGGGGCGGGACTTTCTTTTTGCGCAATATCCCCTTGTAGCAAACTAACAATTAGAGGGGCGTGGTTAAGAATATTTAGGCTGAAGTGACATCATCAGAGAAGCACTGACAGTCAGCGTTAACACTTTCCATTCACTTTGAATGGGTGACGTAAAGCGTAGCCAAACTAAATTGTGGGTATGTCTGCACTGCTTCAGCAGCGTTGCTCACTGCAGAAGTTAGGAATTTCTCAACTCAGAGAAATTCCCCAGCTCAGGCAGTAGCCAATTGCTGACTTGATTCGTTGGCTGATGCTGCTATGACAATCGCGTCAGCCCCAACTTCAGACATGCCCTCCATCAAGCATTGATGCTGAAGCCCTGTGTGAATCCAGTGTAAACATTAAAGCAAATGGTCAGACTTTGAAGATTATCAAGACATTTTTTTCAATAGATTAATTAGCACTGATTTACTGTTCATCTAAAAAATAACTATGTGCGCTATTATATAAAATCAAATCTGTAAATTTTGATTTCACACAAATTTTAATGTTAAAACTCATGACATGAACTTTTGTTCCAAAATATTTATTTAATATGCTTCAGGATACCAGTTGAGATTTTCAATGGGTAAATTTGAGCTTAAATGTTAATCTTGATTGTTTGGTGATATTGCCTAATATGAGTAATACTGTTTTACAACACTGCCTGAAGATTATTGTGTCCATTATCGCCTGAATTTACCAGTACCTTAGAGTCAAATGCTGCTCTCAATAATGTATTTTTGTCCACTGTTAAGGTTGACTTTGTTGTTGTCATGGCTATTGTATAAATATTTGTTCATACAAAGGTTCACTAAATATTTATCTACAAATACAGGCAGATATATTGACACAATAACGTAAATGTACTGTAATCCACAGCTTCGAGGCGGTTACGCTTTTCATAAAATGGTTGCCACACAATGCAATCAATAGAAAAAGTAAAAGTAACCAAACATAAACAAAAAAACAACTAAAGAATCTTGCAAGAACACAAAGTAAAATATAAATTAAAAATATGGATGTAATTTTTTCATAAAAAAAAAAAATGCAAGTCTATGAAATGTTCAAAGATGACACTTTAAAAATCAGCCATACAATCCATACTTCTGTAGCGGCATGTATAAAAATACTACTAATAATTTACTAATTTGAAACCTTTACCACTGTGATAACTTTGTGCAGTTTTTTTTTTTTTTTTTTGTGATCAAATACATTGCATTTCAAATTCATATATTTATATAGTACATTTTCATACATACATATATAAAAATTCTTATTCTGAAACATAATTTTAAATGATTAATTGGGGAGTTTTAATAAAAAAAAGGGGGGGGGGGCTTTTTATTTTCTGTTTTCAACAAATATTGAATTTATTCACAATTTATGAGATTAATAAATAAAAAAGGCATATGACAGCCTTAATTATTATTCAATATACATATAGTATTATAATAAGATGTCATATTATGTAATATATAATATGTTTATCCACTTTTGGTAGGAGGATCACTAAACATGCACTTATTAACAATGCAATGTTCATTTTAGGGTGACACGGTGGCACAGTAGTTATTACTGTCGCCTCACAGCAAGAAGGTTGCTAGTACAAGTCCCAGCTGGGTCAGTTGGCATTTCTGAGTGGAGTTTGCATATTCTCCCCATGTTTGCATGGGTTTTCTCCAAGTTCTCCAGTTTCCCCCACAGTCCAAAGACAGGCGCTCTAAGTGAATTGAATAAACTAAATTGGCCGATTGTATGTGTGTGAATGAGAGTGTATGGGTGTTTCCCAGCACTGGGTCACTCCTGGAAGGGCATCCGCTGTGTAAAACATATGCTAGATAAGTTGGCGGTTCATTCCGCTGTGGTGACCCCTGATGAATAAAGGGAAAATTAATGAATGAATGATCATTTTAAACTTTTTTGGATATATTAGTAGCAAGAAAGTAATAATGATTCGATTTTGTGCAAGCGAATGCTACTTTGTTACCTAAATTTGCTTCCTTAGATTTTATGGCTGTATCTTTTGAAGCCATACATTTCTCTGATGAAAGTTACATCAAGCTGAAACGTGTGCTTGAGCATGAATTTGAGCTCCGGAGACCATTGGTCAAGCATGCATGCTTCAGTGTCCTGTTTACCACGCTTCATGTGCATAAAAAAGTAATGATGTAAAGACTAGTAAACTTTTTTCTGCTTTAACTAAAATTCAAGTAAAAAATATCTTCAGAAATGTATTAAAGGAAAAGTACACATAGTCCGTTTATGTTGCAATTGAGTTAAAGGGATAGTTCACCCAAAAATAATTTGCCCATCATTTACTCTCCCTTCATTTGTTCCAACCCTATTTGAGTTTCTTTTTTCTGTTGAACACAAAAGAAGATATTTTGAAGAATGCTGTAAGCTGACAGACATTGAGGTTTTGTTTGTTTGTTTGCTGTTTAATACTATATTTCCTAAATTAATAAAAGATTTGGATGACTGGTATGAGTAAATGATGAGTATTTTTTTTTTATTTCTGGGTGAACTGTCTCTTTAATTACAGATCTCAAAAATATTACCAAGCTAACTATGATAATCAAGTAAAAATTACATAAGCAACTTACATTTATACAAGACAAAATACTGAGGAAAAACAAGCCATTACCTTAGTATCCATAGTATTTTTTGTTCCTGTTTTCATTCATTTTCATTTGGTTAGTCCCTTTATTTATCAGGGGTCACCACAGCAGAATGAACTGCTAACTTATCCAGCATATGTTTTACACAGCGGATGCTCTTCCAGCTGCAACCCAGCACTGGGAAACACCCATACACACTCACATTCACACACTCATACGCTACGGCCAATTCAGCTTATTCGATTCACCTATAGCGCATGTCTTTGGACTGTGGGGAAACTGAGCCACCGCGCCACCCATGACAATGTCAATGGATGTCATTTGTTTTTACCCAACATTCTTCAAAATATCTTGTTTGTGTTTAACAGAAGAAAGAAATCCATACGAGTTTAGAACCACTTTAATGTGAGTAAATGATGAGATAAATTTTGGGTGAACTAACCCTTTAAATTATCATGCCAAAACCTAAACAACAACAACAAAAAAAGTAAATGATTAAAAGCGGTGGACATCATGGTGCAGTTAGTGAGAGGGTGGACTGATTGAATTTACAAAAAGTCAATATTTTCCTTTTCTGGTAGCCTAAGACAGCAGCAGTCATCAGTTACTCACTGCAGTGTCATTGATTGTCATGGTAACATCACTGGTAGCTCATTATTAGAAGTCGAGATTATTCCTACTTCTTTAAGCTCCAGGTAACAAAAGACTGAAACATCTGAATGTGCTGCAAAGACACTCACTTATTTGTAGAAAACAGAACGTGTCCCAGAGCACTTAAGATCAGTAGTTTTATTATAAAACAGCTACTATTCAGCCTCTTTTCTTTATTTGTTTGAGATACAAAACATTAACGGAAAGGAGGCATGTCGACTGCAGGGATCATAAAGATTTCAACACCTGGTGAACTTACTTCTCAGAATGTGGCCAGATGCTGCAAAACATTCTGTTATGTAACAAGAGGTCCTGTGAAGCTCTCTGTGGTTACTGAGCAACTTTTCCAAAGCAAGGCTTATTTTTCAAATGGTTTCCTAGGGCTACATGAGATTTGACACTGAGTGGTCTAAATAGTGCTTGCATGACATTTAAACAGTAATATTTTTAGTTTTGTGCTTTTACTTTTTCATTATATTTTAACAAATGTAACCGGCGTAATTGATGCTCCCAGCAGCTGCTGTTATGCCACCTAACTCACTCTGTAATCATTCATTTATTAACATATTATAACATTATAATATGTTCTTCTTTTCAGCATAGTTGGCTTCACACATTATGTTTAAATCACCATATAGAAATCTTATGTATGGCAATATACTGTATGCAAATTACATATATGAAATACAAGTTCATATTTGGATAAAATATATTTACATTTAGTCATTTAGCAGACGCTTTTCTCTAAAGCGATCTACAAATGAGGCATTCAGTGATTCAACATAAAGAGGCAATACACACAAGGAGCGCTACTTACAGTATACTAGGGTGCTGTGAGTCCTCAGAGAAATAAGAGCTGGAGTAAGAAGTGGGAGGGAATTTTTGTTCCTTTTTACGTGCTTAAGTGAAACTTTCATATACAGTCAGGCCCATAAATATTGGAATATCAACACAATTCTTACATTTTTGGCCTATACACCAACACAATGGATTTGAAATTAAACTAATTTCATCAACTAATTTAGGGTATTTACATCCAAATCAGGTGAACGGTGTAGGAATTACAACAGTTTGCATATGTGCTTCCCACTTGTTAAGAGTCCAAAACTAGTTGGACAATTGGCTTCTAAGCTGTTCCATGGCCAGGTGTGTGTTATTCCCTCATTATCCCATTTACAATGAGCAGATAAAACATCCAGAGTTCATTTCAAGTGTGCTATTTACATTAAAAATCTGTTACTGTCAACTCTAAAGATAAGATTCAAAGAGCTGTCACTATCAGTCAAGCAAGCCATCATTAGGCTGAAAAACCGAAACAAACCCATCAAAGAGATAGCAAAAACATTAGGCTTGGCCAAAACAACTGTTTGGAACATTCTTAAAAAGAAAGAAGGCACCAGTGAATTCAGCAACACCAAAAGACCCAGAAACAATTGTGGTGGATCACCAAAGAATTCTAGATTGGACTGCACTGGACATTGGACAATGGACCTGACTGTATGTCAAATTATAGCAAAAAAAATGGCCTTTTAGATATTTATTTTTTTATCCATTGGGATTACAAATAGAGAAGTTCCAATATCTTTTGTCTGGTTCCGATATTGATTCGGATACCTGGACTCCAATACCTGGGGTACTAATCCAATACCTGAGTGTGTTTTTGAATATACGGCTACTAGCCTTGTAATCATTCATCTAATAATTTTATGGTGTGCTTCAGATGAATCCCTTGATTAAAAAAACCTTAAATGAACTACAGTATTTTTATTATCAGCCATACATTCATTCATTCATTTTTTTTCCTGATTTATCAGAGGTTGCCGCAGCGGAATGAACCGACAACTATTTCAGTATATGTTTTACACAGCGGATGCCCTTCCAGCTGCAACCCAGTACAGGGAAACACCCATACACTCTCGCATTCACACACAAACACACTCATACCTTCATTCATTCATTTTCTTTTCGGCTTAGTCCCTTTATTAATCTGGGGTTGCCACAGCATAATGAAACGCCAACTTATCAAGCATATTTTTTACATAGCGGATGCCCTTCCAGCTGCAACCCATCACAGGGAAACCACACTTATACACTATGGCCAATTTTGTTAAGTGCATGTCTTTGGACTGTGGGGGAAACTGGAGCACCCAGAGGAAACCCACGCAAACACAGGGAGAACATGCAAACTTTACACAGAAATGCCAGCTGACCCAGCCGAGGCTCGAACCAGCGACCTTCTTGCTGTGAGGAGATAGTGCTAACCACTGGGCCACCGTGCCACCTCAGCCATATTATCAGTAATATTATTAACTGTTCCACACTGAAAAAAACATGAAATGTCAGCCTGATCTCACAAGAAAATGTAAGTATTTTACGTTTTGTCAGTTTAATGGCTAATTCGTACAAATTTGTACAAGTTCAGTCGTACGAAAATGTACAATTTTAAAAAGGAGGCGTGGCACTTAACCCCAACCATCATTGGGTGATGAGCAAATTGAATGAACTAGATCGTACGAATTCATACGAATTAGCCACTAAATCAAAAAGTTACGAATTACCGTGAGATTGTGTTGGAAATGCAGCCACAAATCTAAATGAAAAAGAAATTACACACAATTTGACACATTTACATTTGCATGTTTTTTTTACTTTCTTTTTCATGAAAGATCCCTGAAAGTAATATGTATCACCATTTCCTCAATACTACACTGTAAAATCAAGCAGTGCAACTGATTAAATTTAATGAGTTCATTTGACTTCACCCAGAGTTCACCCAACCATGCAGATTTCTAGTTCCCAGCATGCTTTGTGTCAGAATGGAAAATAAATGTGTAAAAAAAATTGTGTTATTGTGTATTGTTTTGCACCATTAAGACATGAATTAGTGTGAGATTTACAGAGGTTTCTATAGAATTAAAATGGTAAAATTCTAACTAGATTATCAAGTTAAGTCAACAAAACTTAAATGGTCCAAGTAAATGTGACAATATGTGGAGTATGGAATATTTTAATATATATTAGTACTTAATAAATACTTCATACAATTAAGTTAAATTACTTATTAATTGAATTAAGGCAATGAGTTTGAATTAGGTAAACTTAACAAATTTCTATTTACATTGCATGAAGCAAGAAAAAAAAAGGTTTCTGCACTGATAATTGTAAGAATGCCTTCAAATCGTTGATGCCGATGCCAGATTTTTAGATTTATGGTTGAGTATTTCCGAAAATCAGAATGGGAACAACCCTACAAATCTATCTACAGTAAATATTTATATACTGTATCTATCCATGTGTCTAATAAATTTTAACATAAATGCACATATTTGTCATTTTATTGGTTGACAAAATATATATGTAAACACTTTGAAATATATATGTTTTATATATGGCATATATTTAAATTATATGAAATCCAAATATAAACTATGTATGTCACATGTAATTTGCATATATTTCCATATATCACATTTCTATATGGCTATGTATGGTAATTACAGGGAACGAACAAGCACAAAATGAGCCATTGGATTATAGCTGCTGTTTTGTCCCTTTTCATAACGCCCATTTGCCTGATTAATCCACAAACTAATCATATTACCATTTGTGTGAGTCCATAGCATGGAATATCATTATTACCCTCTCGCCGACTCAGATGCTGGTCCAGCTCGGTCTTCCAGTGTTCATGCAATGCAGTAATTGTGTTTTGAAAAGAAAATTCAAAAACGAATAATGTGCTTCATCGTGCATTCAAGTATAGTGTGCTTGATTACAACCTGAAAGATGTGTGCCCCGATGTTTGATCGTGAGTAATGAAAGTAATATAAAGCCATTAGACTCATGTGCCATGAGACTAAATGCAAGCGAGCTGTGAACAGTCTATGCAACATTTTAACTTAATTGCTCAGTGGTGGTTTCTGTATCAAAATGCCAGCTCTCTAACATAGTATAATGGTGTAATAGAAGCATTTCTCTTTTGATTGTTATATGGTGTAGGCTCTGAAATACTCAATTCTGGCATTATAAACATGTTTATTTAACCATCGTCTCTTATATAACACTGCTCTCATTTTAGCTCTGTGCAAACACAACTGATATCATCTTTAATCATAATCATTAATTGCTGCTAAAATTGCTTTATAAGATTAAGTATTAAATGTCCCCAAAACCGCGAAACAATCCAAACACAATCTAGTAACCCAAACAATTGCTGATTAGCAAAGTCAAATCCTGTTCACTGTTTTTTCTCCCATTCTAGAAGTCATTTCACTCAGATATTCATCACAATAGCGAGGAAAACATTTTTTCCACGTCATGCTGACTTTAATGAAAGACTATTGTATGATTTTTGCAGTGTTTGTCTTTATCTCAAGCCCAATCATATTGTACGTTATAATAACTGTAAATTTACAATAAACATATTAAATCATTTCAAAAGTTAATATAACACTTGATAAACTGTCACATTTAATGTAACTCTTTAGATTAAGGAACAATTCTCACTATTAATCACTTATTATTAGGATATTGGCTGTTTATTTGTACTTATAAAGTAAATATTCTGCAATCCTACCCATTAATACAAAAACTCACATTAATAACTATTAATAAGCAACATATCAGGAGTTTGTCGAGGCAAACACTATAGTAAATGGTTTATTAATAGTGAGAATTGTACCTTAAAAGAAACTCTGACCAAATATTTTATGTCTACTCGATTGTTTATTGAATGAGCAACTGTGTAACCACTGGATAGCCAGATGGTAATTCTTGTAAAACACTGGTCTCAAACTCAATTCCTTGAGGGCCGCAGCTCTGCATAGTTTAGCTCCAACCACCTCTAACTCACACCTGCTTGAGGGCGTACTCACACTATGTACATTTGACTTGAACAGACCCAAAGCCCGCTTGTCCTCCCTCCCGTCTCCCCCGACCGCCCGCACTCACCTTACATTCGGGCCTGGGCACGCTTACGTCATCGATGATGCACTGTTTAGTAGAGAAGCGCTCTCGCTCAGCACAGTGGAGATTTCTTCAGTTATATTGTTTTAGTCGTTTGGGATGCGGTGACACAGTCAGATATTTCGCCGAACAGATCAGCCACTTTTGACGCTCATAAACAGTCATAAAGTCCTCATGCTGCAGGAATTAGGTGGTTTGCTGAAGGCGCAGCTGTGGTGCAGTGAGGAGTTTGCGTCTTTAATAAACTACGACAGTTTGCGTTCATTGAACGGTAAGAATGATTAATAAATCCATGTGAAACAGTCCCTTAAAAGTCGCGTCTCGCAGTTTCGGGCTTAGGCGCGTTTTGCACTTACACACAAGCGTACCGCGCCAAAGCCCAAGTGAACCGCGCTCAGGCCCGCTGAGCCCGCTGAGCCCGGGAAATGGGCCTGGGCACGGTTCGGATAGCATAGTGTGAGTAGGCCCTAATAGTCTCTGGTAGTCTTGAATACCTTGATAAGTTGGATCTGCTGTGTTTGATTAAGGTTGGAGCAAAACTGTGCAGAGCTGCGTCCCTCCAGGAATTGAGTTTAAGACTCTCGTTGTTAAACAAACCATGAAGTAAATTTTTTAAAATTGTATATGCCATACAGTAACACTAGAGTTGGGGTACAACAGAGTTTAGGGTCCAAACAGTTTATTTACAGCTTAGTCAAGCAGGCAGTGGTCAACAGGAACAAACCATGGCAGTAACATGGCAGTAATCCAAAAGCATAGTCGTGGTCACAGGCAGAGGTTGGTGCAGGCAGCAAACAGAAAAAACATAAAACAGGCAAGGATCAAAAGGCACGGCAAGACTAGACAAATATAAGGATAACTCTTTGTAATGTTACAGGTAAACATGACTCAGCAAAGTGTGTGAGAATAAGAGCAGTTTATATAGTCCATGTAATCACTCTATGATGAGCTTCCAGCTATGTTTGTGCAGTCAGGGAGAAAACTGGTGTGTGTGTGCAGTGCATAATGGGATTTGTAGTTCATATCCATGTCAGATTTGCAACTGCTAGATCACTGGTGATCGTGACACATACATTGATTTTATTTGGATTATGTTCTATATTTTATTTTTAAAATGTGTCAGACAAAAAAAATCTATGATTTTGTTTTTAATATTGGAATATTTAAAGCTACATGCACAGAGTTGACCTCAGGATTAAGAAAAAGCTAAAAGTTGAATCAGCTTTTACATTTGTTTTTCCATGCACTCCAATGATTAAACAGATAATAATTACACTTATTACACTGATTTTATCAATGTAAAGAACAGTTTAGCTTATGTTATATGTGTACATTTAGTAAACAAATAAAAATCAGCACACTGTCACTACTGCTCTCAAAAACACTTTATTGAGACTAAAACCACATTTCAACCTACACAGTCTTCATCAGCCTAAGAAAATTATTTTAATCTCAACAAACTTTCTGAGAGAAATAGAGGCTATGTGTCAATTTTTGCTAAATTATTATTTGTTTACGGTACAGGATCACACCTCCAGTTCTCCAAGATGGACCTCCAGTGTTCTCCAGTCTCTGGCACATAGACAGCAGCTCTGCACAGGAAGTTTGGCCAGAAGAGAAATGGTCGTGCCCAACTGAGCCTGGTTTCTCTCAAGGTTTTTTTCTTTCTTCACATTTGTCAGTTGGTGAAGTATGTTCCTTGCCACTGGCTTGCTTGGTTTGGCACTTGTGGAGCTGTGCTTCAATGGATTTGCTCTTCAGTGTTTGGACTTTCAGCAGTGAAAGTTCAACCTCACCGAACTGAACTAAATTGAACTTCAACTCTGAAAACCAGACTGACACAGTTGCAATTTACCAGAACATCTATGTTAAGCTGCTTTGACACAATCTACACTGTAAAAGAGTTTAATAAATAAAGGTTAATTAAATTGAACCATTTGGTTTCATTTGATCGAGCACCGGCTTAAAGTAAGTTTCTTTGGGATGTGTGACTTCTTTTCATCAATTTGAGAAAATTAGCTTAACACTAAAAGTAACAATAATGAAAAAGGAATTAGTAATATGTTTCCAAAGCTGTCATTTTTGAAAGCGCAATCAATGTTAGACCATTTGCAGACTCGTTGCTCTAGCTGAGTGTTGGCATGGCTTTGGATAGAGACCTAGCCTGAGTCTTGCTCCTTCAAAACTATCTTGTTAGTGGTAGCGTTAGCGTCAAACTAAATTTAGCATCCAAAGACTAGTCGTGAATCCTGCTGTTAAACTGGCTCCTTGGTTTGAGTCAAAGTAATAATAAAAACTGCAAAAAGCTTTTGAAGTTGTTGACTAAACGTCCATCAGTTGTAGATCTCGGAATTTTCCATGACATGGGAAGCATTGGAGACCGAGTCAACTGAGCTTGTTAATCAGACCTCATGGACAGATCTCTCAGCTCTCGCTGCCTGCAGCTGTAAAGTCGCTCCACATCTGCACGTTATACCAAGTCTCCTAAATTCAGCATTGGGTGTTACGATGCTTCCCCAGACATCCTGAGAGCTCATTTACTAAACCCATGTTTTGTTGGAAGGTCCTCTGGAGGGACTAAAAGCCCTTCAGTTGCCAGTAAGTCTTACATAATTAGAAACTAACACTAATGAGAAGGAGAAGGACAAATGGAGTGGAATCAATGGCTCATGGGGTCAGAAAGAATTAATGCCAGGCTGCTGAGAGGCCTGCAAGCAATTAGACTTGGACTACAGAGACACAAGAGCAGCTTCTTAGGGTCAGTGAGGCGGCAAGAAGCGCTGGAAGGTGTGATTTAGCACTAGAATAGTGTGAACTCAGCATACTGCTGCTCTCCTGCTCTTCTGTTTACTAACTACAAGAAAAAAACAGTGTGGATGAACAAATACAAGTTCAAGGAGAAAGAAGAAAGAATTGAAAACATTTATAAACTCTAAAAAAAGACTTTTCTGAATCTCTTACCGTACGTTCACACCGAAAGCGGCGAGAGTGTCAAAGTAGCCGGAAGTCATTCATTTTCAATGAGAGCCGGCGGCGATAAGCAGCAAGGAGCAGCGCGGCGCGTCTTTGCCGGTGTGGGTGTCAAGAAGAGTTTAAATCAAGTCAACTTTATGGTAATGAGCTATGAGCTAATGAGCTACGCGGTTTGACGGCAAGCAATCAGAATTAAGAAGTCCACCGCTTGAGAGGAGTTCAGAGAACACAGACCTGTGAACTTTGGTTCCGACCACAGTTGTTCCCAAGGGTTTGATTATTGCGGTCGCTGGATTTTCAGTTATTTACAGTGTTTTCTTACAGGAACCTACATTAAATAAGATACTGGCGAGTTACTGATGTGCATTAAAGTTATATATACAGTATTTATCTTTTAAAAAGCAGGAACCCATGCGACAGTACAAAACAGTATTGCTGCTTCAGGGTATTTCAGATGTAAGGACACATTGGATAATTAAGTGGAGCAAAGCCACACCACATGCAACTTGATCTTCCATTGTTAAATGAATTTAAGATGTGCGCAACATTTTTACGCTAGAAAGCAACGTCCCCTTTAAATACGAGATCAATGTAGCGAATTTTGACGCTCTCACCGCCGGAGCTGAAGGCAGACAACGTTGTCACCAGGGCGGCCAGAGTGACCTTGGATGCTTTTACCGCTTTCGGTGTGAGCGCATAGTTATGTAGTGAGGCAGCACGATGGCTCAGTGGTTAGCACTGTCACCTCACAACAAGAAGGTCGCTGGTTCAAGTCCCGGCTAGGCCAGTTGACATTTCTGTGTGGAGTTTGCATGTTCTCCTTCAGATGCTCTGGTTTCCCCCACAGTCTAAAGACATGCGCTATAGGTGAATTGAATAAACGAAATTGGACGTTGTGTGTGAATGAGAGTGTATGGGTGTTTTCCAGTACTGGGTTGGGCTTGAAGGGCATCCGCTGCTTAAAACATATTTTACAATAGTTGGCGGTTCATTTCACTGTGGCGACCTCTGAAATAGAGACTAAGCCGAAGGAAAATGAATGAATATATGAGAGTGTGTGTGAATGTGAGAGTGTATGGGTGTTTCCCAGTGCTGGGTTGCAGCTGAAAGGGCATCCGCTGTATTGATTTTTAATTTATTCTAAGGGCATCTATGATAAAAAAATCAACTTTTGGAAGCTGTTAGGACAGAATTGTGTGTAGGTATAGTGTGTCCACTGTCATATTGGAGTTATATAAACACAATAAGTCTCTTTTTTTAATTTCCTGACATTAAAAATAGGATCCAAATCTCACTTATGTTTAGGCCCACCGCAACACCAAATTGATTGACAGACACACATTAACATGTCTCTGTAGTATAAACATGTCCACAGAAGAGGATTTGCAAATAAACTGGGATTAAAAGATCTGTTCCAACTCTAAAAACTATATTTTATTACTTTTTTTGTGAAAAAGAACAAAAAATGTTGGTTTCACTATTGTTCATTTCACTTCACTTTCCTGTGGTTTTATAAAAACATAGACTCCGTGGCATATTTACAATGAGCTTGGCTTAGAATTACACTTACTTTTTTACTTATTGTTTATTTATGCTCTCACAGCTATTGTGCTATTTCAGTTTTGTTCACACACTAACTTCATCTAGCTCTTTGTGAAATTTACGAGCAATTTCTGAGCAAAATATAAGAACTGCAACATAAATGTATTTTCAGGTTACCTGGAGGATAAATGTTGCTGTAGCTTGCAGGATTAATCATTTACTCTTGTGTATTTGAAGTTTCGCTTCTCTCAGTTGGAAATAAATAAAAAATCCCCCTACCTTAAATAATAAATGCCCTTTTGCAGTAGCTAGCAACAAGTACAAACAGACATCTTAAATAACATTGTCATAGCTAATAGCCTGGCATCTGTTTAATGATGGGATGAAGATCTATAAAAGAAGATGTAATAAATTACATAATATAATTAAGCAGACCAGCAGCCTTCCATTTCTTCCTAGATTAATATCAGATGTTATTTAAACATGCAGCATTGAGACCATTTTTTTACACAAAACTTCCCTCATGTGCTTTATAGATATTTGAAACTTCCGGGAATAAGGAGGAGCTTGTCTAAATTGTGACTTGTGAGTAGGTGTGCGTGAGAATGATGTTCTTCACTCTGCCAAAACTGACCACTGATAGATTGAGACATCTAAAATGAGTAAACTTGAAAACAAATTTATCTCTATGTGAATTCCAGGGGAAGCAGTTGAGGTTGCTTTCTGAAATGTTCTGCCAGTTTTTTTAGCGGTTTTGAGACTGTAAATCCATTTGCGTTCCATTCTTCAGACAGTGCTCTATTCTTCTTTTTATGTTAGTAAGGACATATTTGTTAAAACAGTTCAGAATATGTGCATTTCACATATTTTATCAGTCGCCATCAGAGTCTGAAAGCCCACACACCTTCATTATTTAAATAAAGCCTTGACAATTGAGCGCATGAAGTGTCTTACATTCCACACTTCCCTGGATCACTCATCTGGAAATTTAAAGTGCACTTTTTGCTATCTGAATTTTCATTGTGAACACAATGCTTCCACTATTTATGTTATACTTAAAATGGAATAGATAAAGTGACAAGTTTGTTCGTTTTATTTATTTTTTATTTACTTTTTATTTATTTATTTTTTAGACGAATATGGGACGGTTATAATAATTCATGTGTAATATATTGCATTAAACAGCTCACCAATTCCTTCTCCTCTACATTATTTTATGAAATTTAGTTTGCCCTGCCCGGAATTGTTGGTGGTTCATACTGCTGTGGCAACGCCTGATATATAAGAGAATAAGCCGAAGCAAAATTAATGCTTATGTAGTTTTGAAGAAAATAAAAAAATTTGCAAATATGAGAACTGGTATTTTTAATGTTAGCTAATAATATGTTTCACTGGTGGACAAAGTACACAGATTACACCTTTGAGTAAAAGTACAGACACCCTCACTACTCTCACTCACTCAGACACAAGGAGAACATGCAAACTCCACACAGAAAGGCTCCCTGGTCTAGCTGGCACTCTAGCTGTGAGGCAACTAATAACATAGCTACCGTGCCATACTTACAAATTCCCCATTAATGTATTACTCCAGTAAGTATAAAGTCCTCTCAGCAATATTACCTGAGTCTGAATACAAAAGTATTGATTTTTAATTTACTCTAAGGGCACCTATTATACAAAATCTACTTTTGGAAGCTGTTTGGACAGAACTGTGTGTAGGTATAGTGTGTCCACTGTCATACTGGAGTTATATAAACACTATAAGTCTCTTTTTTAAATTTCTGAAAGCCCAAACACCTCCATTATTTAAATAAAGCCTTGACAATTGAGTACACAAAGTGTCTTACATTCCACACTTCAAGTTTTTGATTAAATATACACTAAAGTGTATAATCTGGATATTTGAAGTGCGTTTTTTGCTTTCCGAATTTTCAGTGTGAACACAATGCTTCCACTATTTATGGTACACCTAAAATGGAAAAGATAACATGACAAGTTTTGTTTTGTTTGTTTGTTTGTGTTGTTTTTGTTTTGTTTTTTTGTTGTTGTTTTTTGAGTGGAACATGGGACAGTTATAATAATTTATCTGTAATATATTGCATAAAAAGCTCACCAATTCCTTCCTTCCTCTACTTTATGCAATTCTGTTTGCCCTGCCCGGAATAGTTGGTGGTAATTTTAATGTCTGCTAATAATATTTTTCAGTGGTGGACGAACTCCACAGATCACACCTTTGAGTAAAAATACAGATACTCTCACTCACTCACTCACTCACTCACTCAGACATGGGGAGAATATGCTCCACACTCCACTCAGAAAGGCTTCCTGGTCCAGCCAGCAATCTTACTGTGAGGCAACCATTCTAATCACATAGCCACCATGCCACCATTCAAACTCCCTATTAATATATTACTCCAGCAAACTAAGCATACTAAATATATCATCTGGATATTTATAGTGCACTTTTTGCATTCTGAATTTCCAGTGTGAACACAATACTTACACTATTTATGTTTTTCCTAAAATAGAATAGATAAATTGACAAATGTTTTGTTTGTTTGTTCGGTTGATTTTTTTTCCTTGTTTTTTTAGAGTGAAATATGCGACAGTTGCAATGATTTATGTGTAATACATTGCTTCAAAAACTCATCAATTCCTTCTGTTTATGCAATTTTGTTTTCCCTGCTAACTAATGAGGTTTTAGATTAAGTTTTAGTTTAAAAAGTTTAATTTTAAAAAGTAAGTTGCTGTAACTAAACAATTTAAATAGTTGTTGCAAGAAAAAAGGTGAATTAGATTAATAGTCGATTTTTAAAAAGTAAGTTGCCATAACTAGACAATTAAAATTGCGGTCACTATAAGAAAATAAATTTGCAAAAAAACAAAAAAAAATTAAGTTGAAAAACTAGAAAAAGTTACCATAACTAGAGCAATTAATTTGCAGATAACTAGCATTAACTAACCTTATTGTAAAGTGTTACCAAGATTAAATATAGGACTGTCTTGGTTAAAAAAGGACATTTGATCATTCAATCATTAGTGAATACGTACGTGAATTGGAACACAACTCTTTAATTCTGGTGAGACACAGAAAGCATACTGATGATCTGTTTTTATTTCATATGCTCACCATGGATTCTGTTTTTGACATTCCAGATAAAATATTTGACTTTCACCTAATTTACATCCTCATTTCAGAGAATTGTTTTAATGAAATACATTAGTCTCCTGACACAGCAAGAGACTCAGTGTCACTCACTTTGAAATAAAAGCTTAAAATAAAACCAAAGGCTATTAGTTCTTACTAAAAATCTAACAAAATGAGCATTTATTAGTAGCTTTTAGCCTAATAGCAGAAAGTAACAGACGCCGTGTCACCACAAAGGCGACACAATAAAACAAAAGAGCCTTTTGTGCCTTTGTTTGGAACTTTTCTATTTTTTTAAATCTTGTTTGATGTTTTTTTTTTCATATTGGGACACTCTGTTTCAGGAAATTGATATCACTCTCAAAAATGATCAGGCTAGGGTTTTTTGGGCAATTGTCCGCTCCTGGCAATTTAGCTAATGTCGAAATGATCGATCTCAATTTCAAAGTCAGCCAAACGCTTGACCTAACATGCTGGGTTAATAAAGATCTTTCTGTATAATTTCAGTGCCAGCTGGCAGAATTTCTAAAGAACAAGATCATGAGTTATCAGCTCTTTTATTAAATCACAGTAAAAGTAAACAAATTGTCACCAAAAAAAAAATGATCCCAAGCCTGACTTTCAATAAACATCCGATTTAATAATCTGATGAAAACAGATCAAAATTGAGATCTTTGAGACGGATATGCTTTATAATAAAAAACAAAGACCAACAATAAAAAACAAAGACCAACAATTACAGAAAGCCTTGCTCTTGGCCTCTAAATACAAATGTCTGGGAATTCCTTCATTACAACAAACAGCTCACAGTTAAAGCTTTGTTCAGTTGCAATCTCTCAGTCAAGTTTGTCATTACACTGATTGTTTCTTATTTCTTGAGGTTTATGAGCACAGTTATGAAGCCTGCAGGGGGCAGCACTAATCTCAGTCAATTAAACCTAATCAAGTTTTATTAAGGGTTCAGTCAGAAACAAAGAGGCATTCATGCACTGTTTTGTTATGGTGAGCAACATTAACTCATTACTGTGCTACTTCCAATAATGCATTTACTATAAAATACATGATCTCTTCCTCCATTAAACTCCATTAGAATCCTCCAAGGCGTGCACATCTACAGAATACTCATTAACAAGCATATGACAAATATCAGTCTTATGTTACTGATATTTAAACTTGTTTACTAGAATTACATAATAAACTTTTGGTTCCTCTGCTATTGTTTACAGAGTATCATAATGTTTTCATCTTTGCTAATCAAGTCAGTAAATTAAACACTCAACATTATATTTGTTTTATGTATTTTATTTATAGTGTAAAATGAGGCAGAAGTCTTATGCTAATATATATTTTTTCTCTATGCCAGTGCAGGAATTGTCATACCAATCCACCTTTCTGATCTAAATGGTATTGAATGTTTGTAATATTTAATAACTTATGGTGGACAGTATGCACATTGAGGCACAGACACTGTTACGTTATCAGGCACCCTTATTGACACCCTTATTAACTTCAATTCACTTAGCTGATAATAATACAAGTTTTTGGCACCACAGTGTCATGTTGTCATATTTAATTTACATTGGTTGATGATTTTATGCAACAAAACTAACATAAGCCTAGAATTTAGTGCAAGTTGGTGCTACTTTCCTTATGGTCAGTGCACTATGTGACTGTATTATAATCAATAACGTTACTTGTTTAGCACAAAAGTTGAAATGTTCTGCCTTTATGCTTTGTTTTCTTTGTTTGCTTGTTACTAAACACGTTTGCAGAGCAAAAGTCCAGCATCTTCAGATTGGCTTTAGTCTTGACTAGTGCGGTTGAATGACATTTGTCCTGGGAGCACTGTACAACTATGGTGGCGCTATTGACGCATACTCAGGGTCCGTATGCAATATCTAGTGTATATATCTATAGGTTCGATATTACTGATAAAAATTCCACCAAAACGGTCAATTTAGTAATGACAGTTTTATTAAATTGAATTATCTTAAACTGGATTTTAAATGTTGAAATAATCATGTTCCAATGCGAGCAACTGCTAATGGTGACAGTGGTCTTGGTCAATTGTCTTGTTCTAAGTTTAAGACCTCTTTTGGTCAATCTTTTTTCTCTGTTAGGGGAACCAAATTGTAAAATGATTTACCTGTTAGCCTGAAATTATAAAGTAATATAAAAGTTAAAAAGTGGTTAAAATCAAAACAGCAGCGTTTACACAAATAGTTTACTATTAGTTTGTTTGATCGTGCCGCCTTTACTTTTGCCTTATGGCAATTTTATGTAAAGAATTATTATGTTTATGTGCTTATAATGTGTTTTAATCTTTATAAAAGTATATGTATCTATTTTATTTTCATTTCATGTCAAGCCTCCCATAGACAGGTGTTGAGTATTGGCAAGTCTGCTAAAACACTTAAACAAATGCATTTGGTTGTCCAGTGTAACTGTGATGTCCATGTTAAAATAAATAAATAAATAAATAAATAAATAAATAAATAAATAAATAAATAAATAAATAAATAAATAAATAAATAAATAAATAAATACCCTACAAATTTTAAGTAAGGGAACAGAAATGTTCGGTTTTGAAATCGTATGTTTTCTTTAAGGCCTCAAAATGATAATGGCACAAGTTTCTACTGAGCATATGAACATGATGGCCAATCAAATGCATTCAGTCATTACTGAAAACACCACAGAGTGTATTTATAACTTTAGTAATTATGACAGAAATTTTTGTGAAAGCCACTAAAATAAACACTTAATTTTTACAATAAACTCAAAACAATGCTGACAAAATTAACAAAGGGGTTTCCGAGTCAAGTCATACTAGACACTGATTGCAGGGAGCCAATATCATTTCCTTTACACAGTAGCTACAAAAGTGATACTGGATTTGCTTACAATAATTTCCGCAGTTCAGATTTAATTCTTACTATTAAGATAAATACTGTATATCCGTCATACGCCTTGATTTTCAAAATATTTAATAGCTCCATCATACACTGAAAAAAATATATATAGTATACAGGGGCACTTTTCCTTGTCGAGACATAAAAGTTGCACCCAATCTAACTTAGCAATAGATTAAATGCCTACCCTTCACGGAGGAAATTACTTTTGTTATGTAAATCAAATGACATGTTTTCATGTGTACCACAGCACTAATGATTATTTGCTGTTTTGTTTTTAGAAGCAAACGAATCATCGAGTAATTAACCTCTGCATTACCCCTAAAATACAAAGACAATCTGAGATTAGTCAAACTCATTACTCCCTCTGGAGAGTTGGAACTCTTTTACTCTTTTAATACAGAGCCTCAATAATGCCTGGAGTGGTTTTCCAGCATCCTAATTCGTGCGGAACCCAAAACAATCATCAAGTTCCAAGTTTTGTATTACATTTCAGTCCCTTGATTCTCATAACCCACTTTCCATTCACAAATGCAAAATTTCACCTTTATTTAATTGTTTCCTAATACACACCAGATGTCTATGAATATAAATGTTCTCAGCATAGAGAGTTTGATGGGATGCCCTCCTGGGCTTTTTGAGGGATGCGCACCTTTCCATAAGCACGTAATAGGTTTTCCTTTAAAAAACAGGGCAATCTTCTGAAATAGTTGGTCCAATGGCTTTGTACTTGATTTATAACCTACACCATCCTTATTCCAAAATGAATAATCCAGCACTACACTGTAAAAACCTCAATTTATATAACAAATGTTTTGGTCCTCTAGCTGTGTCGTTTTAAATTTGCATAATGTTAAACATGGTGCAACCTTTCTACTCCATCTCCACAAATTACACCTCTCTGTCTCTTGTTTTTTTCACAGAGAAAGAAGCCTCAAGCCTCCAAAGTAGCCAATCTGTACATGCAAAGCAATCACTCACCAGTTAAATCAAGCAGATGCTCCAACCTGGTGAGCAATGCAGGGAGTAATGAACTGTAAAACCCATTTTGTCTGAGCTTTCCGGACATGTGACCACTGAGATGGTCCCCGGGTGTCACATTGCTCTTGGGTTCATCTGCAGCTCGTTCTCGCTCACTAACCGCAGACACCGGCCAAGTAGCTGTCATGCAGGACCTGTGACCGAAACACCATCCAGAGACATTAACCTCATGGCCTCACAGACCTTGACTGGGTATTTTATCTGACAGGCAACAGACAGTTGTTCACCTAACCTTAAATGATGCCTACTGCATCACGGCGCGTGTTCGCACTTGTAGTATGGTTCACTTGGCTTATCTGGTCTGGAGAAAAAACCGAGAATGATACATTTTATGGCAAGCCGCTTTAACATGTTATCTAAAAAACATAGTATCGATTTTTCTGTTAAGAGTTTGATGATAATTTTTAGATGCTAGTATTTGTGTCATTTAATACTAACTAATTATTAATTACTAGAGCTTGTTCTTCAGGTCCTACACTGTAAAACCTGATAAGTCAAACTGCTTGAGGAAACTGATTGCAGCAAACCATTTAAGTTCATTCATTTATTCATTTTCTTTTAGACTTAGTGCCTTTATTAATCTGAGGTCGCCACAGTGGAATGAACCGCCAACTTATCCAGCACATGTTTTACGCAGCGGATGCCCTTCCAGCAGCAACCCATCTCTGGGAAACATCCACACACACTCACTCACACTCATACACTACGGACAATTTAGCCCACCCAATTCACCTGTACCACATGTCTTTGGACTGTGGGGGAAACCGGAGCACCCGGAGAAAAGCCACGCGAACACAGGGAGAACATGCAAACTCCACACAGAAACGCCAACTGACCCAGCCGAGGCAGCAAGCTTCTTGCTGTGAGGCAACAGCACTACCTACTGCGCCAACGCGTCACCTACCATTTAAGTTTTAAAACAAAAAGGTTTGAGTACTGTAAACTTATATATTGTGTCACATACACATGTGTTGATATCATCAAACTTTTAAAGTATTAGTAACTTAAACATTTTAAGTTCAGTTATCAAATCACTATTTGTTCAATTAACTTAAACAAATTAAGTCCAAACAACTATAAATATACTCAAATGGTTTGGAATCCTTCTGGTATCCTTATTAGGTTAGAGATCTGCTTAATATAATCAGTTTATGAGTTACCATAACTCTTTTTCATTGAGTCAAAGTAACTTTTATAAAAAATTATGTTAATTATAACTTATTTCATTAGTGATTTTCACTGTTTGGTTTTACAGTGTAGTACATTATTAAAAGATACAACTTTTGCAATTAATTAGATAATTGACCATGAGATACTGCTATTATATTATATCTTATTTATTAACCTTCTACCACATGGTGTTGCCATATAGCAACATGATATTGGACCAATGTTCTAATTTCCATTCATTCATTCATTTTCAGTTTAGTCCCTTTATTAATTAGGGGTCACCACAGCAGAATGAACTGCCAAATTATCCAGCATATGTTTTACACAGCGAATGCTATCCAGCCACAACCCAACATTGGGAAAGACCCATAGACACTCTTTTACACACACACTCATATACTACAGGCAATTTAGTTTATTCAATTCATATAGCGCATGTCTTTGGACTGTGGGAGAAACCTGTGCACCCGGAGGAAACCCATGCGAACACGGGGAAAACATGCAAACTCCACACAGAAATGCCAACTGACCCAGCAGAGGCTCGAAACAGTGACCTTCTTGCTGTGAGGCGACAGCACCAACCACTGAGCCACCGTGCTGCCCCAAATTCGATACTGATGCTAATTATTAGAAACTTGTTTTTATTTGTTAGATGCAAGTGACTAAACAGATACTAGTACTTATTCGTTGATACTAGTGCCATGCCTATTAATAAGTTATTCGTTAGATACTACCATGTATTCACTAGATGGTGGTATTTTAATTAGAAACTAGTGCTTATTCCTTGGATACTAGTATATATTCGTTACATGATAGTACTATATAAAAGTACTTATTCATATGCTAATACTTAAACTTGTTTTTGTTTATTAGAGGTTAGTAGCAATCAAACAGATACTTACTCATTAGATACAGGAACTTATATTTCAGTAGGGATTCCAGTAGTCATATTATTATTACAAGTCGCGAATTATATGTTTTTACCATTGACTTCTATAGGGACTGTCATTGAGATATAAACTTTTTACTTTTAACAAGTATGGATTCAATTTGCAATCAATGCATATATATAGACGTAGTTAATCATGTATAATATTTGCTTTGTAGATATCAGTACTTGTGAATAGATGTTAATACTTAATCAGTACAGTACTCATTTCAATACTGACTTGTACCTGTTACTAGATTGTAAACTAGGTTTACAGATTAAATCTTAAACTGGCCTTTGATAAAGATTTAGACTTGGGTCACTTTAGGATTTAAAGCATTCTTAAGAATATTTAGTACACATATAGACACACAAACACACACACATTAATATCTGCTGCAAGGAGACTTTTCTGATGGCTAATTTGAGCTATAATAATTACAGAAAAAAGCATGTGTGAACATTCTGATCATTTTTTGGTCACATCTTGTGACCATATTCTATTTTTTGGCTTGTGTAGAATGTAAAGTTTTCAGTCAAATGCAGTTCACTGCTTTCAGAGGTCCTGGTCTGCTTGTTTGGCAGGCACCAAGGGTTAGACAGCAGCATTCACACTCATTCGAATCAAATGCACTAACAGAGCATTTGAGTACATTGCAATCAAACCAAACTCTGAGCACATAAAAGATGTTCAGTCTGTTTATTTGAAGCCTTGTGATGAGTGCAAAAACTTATCAAATGCATTGTATGAAATTGCTACCTCTGAAAAACACAGCTGCATGGCTGACTGCTGTCTTGAATACTGATGTCAAAGCAGAATTTCATCAAAACCCTTTTCCGAATGAAAAAAAAAGTGTGTTTGGATGAAAGTAAACAGCATAATTGTAAACACATGCCAAGTGTGTAATGACTAGGATTTAATTTAAAAACATGAGTTTATGAGATGTTATGCAACGTGTCACGTTCAAGCTTCTCCATCTGTTTATGCAGTAAGGACTGTCTATTGTTCTCTGAGACGAGGAGGTGTTTCCTGGACAACTTCACAGCACCTCCAGAGGCCAGTTTATCAACACCTGGCAAATGCCTGAGTGCTGTCAGTGTGCCAGATTGAGCAGATGTAATGATTCTTTTTACTTCATTGGACAAGTGCCACAACTCTTGACAAAACAAACCATCAAAAAATGCAATGGAATTTTAAGTGCATGTTAAAAATTCATAATGACCACTCTCCACCATGCCAAGACAAGTTGCAATGTGCTTAATGTTTAAATTATTTGCACAAATCTGCAACAAATTTTGGCTCCATTTTAACAGTCAGGTGCATGGTCTAAATCACACAACACAGGTGCACTTAGGGGATGTCCAAATCCACTTCAGGACAGCAAAACAGTCTGTGGTCTAAAAGCGTTGGGTATCACTTTACATTGATGGTCGCTTTTGCACATTGTGTTGTTGACTATGAGTTACATTGCAACTACATGCCAACGAATTCCCATTAAAGTATTAGTAGAGTGTCTGTTAATATCTGCTGACGCTGCTCCACCAATAAACATTCTCCTGACTATACTACCTAGATTAACCCTAACTCTAACATTCTAATGACAATTTGATGACTTGTCGTCAGTACACATATACCCTAAATGTAGACTGTGTAAGGTAGTGTCACTCACCAGGTGTACATGCAAGCTGAGACTGTATGCAATGCTTTTAATGTGTACCTCTACCCCTCACAGTGACATAGGTCTAGTGAGTGAAAGTGTCTAACACTGGATGTCTGAGATTGCATGTGCAAGTCTGCAGTCAGATACTATGGTTGTAAGTAGAATGCGAGAAAGCAGAAAAACTTTATTAGGGAGGAAACAGATCTGCTTGTGTGTTAAAGCCAGCAGACCATCTAAAGAACCAGATGAAGTCCACCTAAGCTGCCTGAGGTGAAGAGAGTGTGGGAAGAGCTGGCGGGCTTAATATTTATGTCGACAATAATCTTTTACCTTTTAATCCTTAAATTTTTTTATTTTTAAAAATATTTCTGAGCTGCTGCTCATCCTTGCATGTGCGCCCATCACTTACATGCTCTTATAACACACTCAATAACACACACACACACAAAAAAAACCTGTGGCATTGCTTTCAGTTGGTCAACTGTCAAATATATTTTAGTTCCCTCAAAATAGCAACACGCCAAGAGAACACCTGGGTGCAAATGCATTTGATATTTAAACAATATGATCCAGAACATAAAAATGTATACCTGCCAGGTTGAAACTAGGAAAAAAAAACACTTGCGCTGCACCTGGCGCCGCTTGCACCGAGTGTATGATAGATCCTGGTGCTAAAACAGTGCCATCAACCAAGATGTGCTCGCAGGTACATATGGCTGCATTTTATGTGGACAGCTTTTCTGGTTTTATTGGCTTACCTAGCTCACTCGCAATCGGTACAGTGCTTCCCACAGGTTTGAAATATACTTGCGGTGGTAGCAGGATTGAAGCACACCTTTTACCCACAGCACAATAGTTAATTATATGCCACAAACAAAACATGATTTGATTTTAAACACTATTTTTATTATTATCTGTTTTAAACCTTCTCTTTTCAATGGGTTAAAGTTAAAAAAGACTGTTGAAATAAATGTAAAAAACAAACTATTTCTCTTTTATGATATTCAAGAGCCATGTGCACCCACTGACAGGTTAAATCTAATTCTCTCTATCTCTCATTCAAGTTCAGGTTGCTTTATTGGGATGACATTTTGTACAGTATTGCCAAAGCATTTTAGATGTATAAAATATGTAATATATTGACATCAACGAATTAATCAAATATACAGCAAATGAGAACTAAAAGATGGAAAATGGAATAAACACAGACAATATCTTTATATCTAAAGACAATATCAATATCTAAATTACAAGAATAAAACATGTAGATTAGACAAATGAGACAAATGATTTGATTACCCATTTCTATTGGTGTACAAATTTCTTATTTTTTTCTTCTTCTCCGAGTGTTCAGTCAAATTTTTTGAGTCGTTTAGATTTAAGAATTGATTATTTAATGTCTCTCTCGCAGATGTGCTCATAAAATTAACAACAGCTTAGAAAACGATAGCAAAACTAAATCCTTATCAAGACATTTTAGTAGATTTCTTCCTTCACTTCCTGCTTTGCTACTGTTCGGACGTCTTTGCCTACTGCTCCGCTCTTTGCACTCTTGCTTTTATATTTCATACCCTAATTTTAACTTGAGCCTATCAGTACAGTGCTCAAACGACACAGCTTGAACATCAACATCGAATCTACAAACTTTCTGGAATATAGCTTTACTAACAAGAGCGGAATTATGGACCAAACAATCCTCCCGCTACCAGCTGCTTACATTCCTGAGACGGGAAAACACGGCTGTGAAAATGCCTGGATTGGATTAATTCAGAACTTTATCTATCAAGAATATCAATAAAATAAAATCAAGAATAAAATGCTTATAAATTTTATAAGGCTCTAGATAGGGAAAGTCCTACTTTCAAATGTCATATCGTATAAATTATACAACCTTAATTTATGACTGACCATGGCAGATGGATTTTCTCAAAGCTTCCATTTACTGTCACTGAGGTCATATTATTCATTTAACAGATACACTGGAGGTCTTTAGAGATATGCGCTCAAAACAAACCAAGTTCTTAAAAAAGTTAATTTAATAAGTAGAAATAATAAACACGGCATAAAATAAACAGCATGTTTTGAGAAAAACAACATAATAGAATGGGTTGCAATATGTCTATAAAACACCAGTGCAATCTTCTGGCTCTTAAAATTTGTTTGGTTAAAATCATTCATTTATTCATTCATTTGTTTCCAGTGACCACTATAGTGCTTCAGAAATAACCAGATGTCCTTCTGTTGCTATGGTTTCTTTGCTGGAAAAAAGATATCTTGCTCTGAAGGCTGACTCTGTGCTTTGAAAGTGTAAAACAGCTTACTCCACCTGTAGAATACACACTGTTGATTTACGCACCGGTGTTCTTGCAATCTTAATACTATAAGAAGACATTAAAGTTGCACAATAAAGTGTGTAGGAACCATGAATAAATTATTAATAGTTCATTTAACCTGTGGATTTTTCATTAATGTGTAACATTGATTCATGCCAGTTTGTCTGAATAATAAATGCAAGTGCAATACTAGAGCGGCCCTGCAATATGGAGCTGCAGTGGTGTAAATACAATGCCCTCTTGGAAATAAAGCAAGATGTTGGTTCTGCAAGCACCTTTTTTCATCCAAGTTGAGATTTGCAATGACGAATACTTTAGAATTAAATGTCTATATTATATTATATTAATTATATTATATTATATTATATTATATTATATTATATTATATTATATTATATTATATTATATTATATTATATTATATTATATTATATTATATTATAATGATCAAACAAGAATAAGAACTAGTCTCTAATAAAAGGTACTAGTATCTAATAAGTACTAGTATCTAATGAATAACTAGTAACTACTATAATAATATGTAATGTTTATATAACTACTATAATTAATATGTACTATCAATAGTAGTAGTAAGTTAGTAGTAAGTACTAAAAATTAATAATTGGAATACATACTAATCAAAATGTATGTGCTATTATTAAATAATAAATACCCGTGTCTACTAAATAAATACAAGTTATTGCATCAGATAAATGAGAACTAGTATAATAAATACTAGTACCTAATGAATGAAAACTTAAGAAAAAGCTTAATATCTAATATGTATATATAATTCTCAGATGTGCAGCTCCTTGAGCATAACAGAAGTGCATATTAGTCTACATATTTACAATAAATCAAAACACAAGATGCCACATATCAGTGAACATACTGTATTTTTGATTGGAACGAAGTGTGTCTGTTATTATGTGGATTGATTTTTTTTTTATTCAATATGTTTCAATATTAAAAATAAAATGCGTGCGCACAGCTCATGTTTCTATATATCATGTGGTAACCATTTTTTTGTATGTCAACACAGAAGCAGAACAATGAACCAGCCCTAGCTATTTAATTAGGTTGTCAGATCTGTTCAAAATCAATTTAGGGTCCATATGTGAATTTCAGCTCGAAAGAAAAGATCCATGAATCTAATATAAGCAAGATCTGGATCTAAATGGATCGGTCCATGGGTCAAAGATGACGTGTCTCATTTTATAGACTGTATGACATTTACACTAGGGGTTTTACTTCATGTAAAAAAAAAAAATTAAAAAGTAAAAATATGAGTGAAATAATGTTCCAGACTAAAAAAAAATGTCATTCAGAGTAATAGTTCATTATTTGATTTTACCATTACAGATTAAATTAAACATATTACAGAGTAATACAATTTATTTTATGCTATATTAAAGGCCTGATTGTTTTTCTTAGGTAACGAAATACCCAGGAGACCTTTGTCCTGAATTTAGTTTTGAGATCATTCAGTCAAAAGTTATTTTAAATAATATTTTGCTCAGAAATATTAATTAAAGTAAATATTCTTATGCACAACGACAAATGACAAGCTGCATGTAATGTCAAGTGATGCTGGACAAAGGGAAGTGAGGATCCGCATGTCTTTGGACTTGTGGGGGAAAACGGAGCATCCACACAAGTCCAGGGAGAACATGCAAACTCCACACAGAAACGCCAACTGACCCAGCCGAGGCTCCAACCCGTGACCTTCTTGCTGTGAGGCACCAGCACTACCTACTGCGTCGCCCATTATTATTATTATTATTATTATTATTACTATTATTATTATTATTATTATTATTATTATTAAAAGTAAAACATCAAGCTTTACATGTGCAATTACATGCAAAAATCACATGTGAAGTTTATGGAATATATATAGAAAAACGTGAAACACACATGAGTGTTATGCTATCCCATTTCTACAGTTGTTCAAAATTGTTCACGTGATCACATGAAAATATTCCCATGGCTGTTCACACATGATCCCTTTCCGGAAAATTGCCGGTAATTTTCCGGAGAGGTCTGAATGTGTGACCTTTCAACTCCATTATATTTTTTACATACAGTAGGCTTTAATTGCAGACCTGAAACAATCAATAATTTCTCTGACATTTTTCAAATGTAATGTCACACAATGCAACAAAGCACCATGATCGAAAGTTAAACTAAAATC